>NW_027526295.1:89787085-90071029 GCF_048455015.1 Haemaphysalis longicornis
GCTTTGCTCTGAAAATGATGCATTGATTTTCTTTACGCGACTTCGGCTCGCAACCGTCAAGCTTGCGTTGAAAGTCATTTCCAGATCAACATTGCCAGCAGATTCAGTACCTGAGCAATAGAAGTCATAAGCAACATTTTTAACCCTCAAACCGTGCTGATAGACACAGAACTGCACACAAAAGACAGCGCGATTTGTTTCGCTGCCTTCGATTGGTGGCGGACGTGTCTAAGGGATACGTAAATATGTTGTGCGTCTTACCAGCTGCCCCTGATAATGTATAGTACTGGAGAGAAAAGAAGCGAGCGGCTTTGGATGCTTGTGCTGAAGCAGCACTTTCGGAACTCTAATACTGATAACGTAAGAAGCACCGTTTGACACAGTGTTGCAGGAATATCCAAGAACATCTTCTTGTTGATCGACGCGAGCATCACCCTCAAAATACAGACAAAAAGAGATAGAGAAAGTTGGAGCAAGATTTTCACGCATTGTCAACACTTTAAGACCCAAGAAAAAAACGTCTATTTTATTCAAGTCAAAGACCTTACTTTTTCCCTTTGTGCGATCAGACAACTTCAGTACTAGTGACTCCGCATTTGACCGGCCGAGAAACGCAATGTTCTTGCAATAGAACCGACTAAAAGGTTTTCTGACCTTGCAGTACACCGAACAGAGGTTTAAGAAAAGTAACCCTTTCAGGTTTACGTTATCTTTGCAAATACAGTATTTTGTTCACGTCTTTGTGAGAGGTTACGGAAATTGCAATATTGGGCTTTGAAGTACTCCACAAATTAATCAAGTAAAAAATCGCTTTATTTTTGAACTGAGTCTGTGAAAATAATTGTTAAACAAGACGTTCCAGGCATACATTTTAAAATAGGGTGTGCCACTCAGCATACGAGTCTTCCCCATTGGCCGAATTAACTCATTTATGTAAGGTACGACCTATACTCCTGTGCCACGGAATAATAGTCTCCTCATTTCGGTTGAGTTCATATCAGAAATCAGGCGTTCGTTGAATTGCCACTGTTTGCCTTTTTAAATTATTTCTGGTATATATATTGCCGCGAACCATACATTGGGTTTGTTTATTTGTGTTTTGCTTTTACCGCCCGGCTGCGCCGGTCTGCGTTATCTCTGCGCCAAGGGAAGCGCGTGTTCCATTCTTTCTTTCTGTGCCGCATGTGTTATCTGTTGTGATAGGGAGAGCATTCCGATCTAACGTGAACAGCCCAGAATAATCTTCTTGGATCTACTATGTTCTCGATGCGAATCGACGTTTCGAGAACCACGCGCGCCGAAAGATAAAAAGCCTGCAGTGCGGACGCCGGGGCATTCGATTCGACGACACTCGCCTGTGCAAGTCACTTTGTTGACCGCTGCTTCGCCGCCTCTGTATTCTTTTGAGTTGTTAGGGGAGCACAAGTTCGCTCCAATAAACGTGTTTCTGATTCAAAACAACTGCATCGTCCTTGTCTTCGTGACATCTGGTGGAGGTGCTGGGTACGCACCCTTCATGCCCACTACAACCTCGAAAAGCCGCCAAGCCAGTCCAACAAGAGCCAGCCCCCGCCTGCAAGATTTACCGCCCGAGTTCGGTTTGATGCCAGAAGGGCCCAAGAAAAGGAACGCTGCAACCAACACCATGGTGCAAGAAACAACGTCGCCAATCGTCCTGCAGCAGCCCCGGGAACCGCCATCGTTCCGGGGAGCCCCCGCTGAAGACCCCGAAGAATGGTTGGAGAAGCTGGAGCGCGTCCGCATCTTCAACAGGTGGGACGACGAAGAAACTTTCCGGCATGTCTTCTTTTACTTAGAAGATGCTGCTCGAACTTGGTTCGAGAACCATGAGAGTTCTTTGACCGACTGTACTCACTTCAAAAGGGAGTTCCTGAAGACATTCACTACCGTTGTGAGAAAAGAGCGAGCTGCGCTTTTGCTTGAAACTCGGACACAACACCCCAACGAAGGGGTCGTGATCTTCGTTGAGGAGATGAAGCAATTATTTCGCCGCGCGGACCCCGAAATGACGGAAGAAAAGAAGTTACGCTTCTTGAGGCGCGGTGTGAAGGAGGAGCTGTTTGCTGGACTTGTCCGCAACCCACCCAAAACCATCGCTGAATTCCTGACCGAAGCCAGCACGATTGAGAAGGCTCTCGAAATGCGTTCCAAGCAGTATGACCGGAACTTTGTTGGCGCGGCCAGTGCGAACTACATCGACAACATGCGGATTCCGGCTGATAGCCTACGCGAGACCATCCGCACAGTAGTGAGAGAGGAGCTGCGGAAACTTTTCCCGACGACGCCGCATCCCCAAGTCGCTTGCCTAACTGACGTGATCCGGGAAGAAGTTCAAAACGCTTTGGGAACTTCTGTGGCATCCGAAGTACACTGCGAGCCTCAAGCTATGACGTACTCCGCGGCTGTTCACCGACCCCGCCCTGCTCCAACACGTCGTCAAGAGGCACGTCGTCAAGAGGCCCCGCCCTACCGCCGCCCACTGTCGCCCGCCCGGCCCCCGGTAGCACAAACCCAGACGCCGAGGAAGACTGACGTATGGCGAACACCGGATAATCGTCCTCTGTGCTACCACTGCGGAGAGGCCGACCACATCTACCGTCGCTGCCCATACAAGAGACTCGGACTACGTGGTTTCTCCGTCGACGCACCACGCCCCCGACCCGGCCAGCACCCATCTGAGATTGAAGAATACCTGTCGAACACCAGCCGTGGACCAGCCCGTTTCAACCGTTCACCGTCGCCCTACCCGTATCAGCCACCGAACCGCCGTAGCAACGCTGACTTCGCCCGTGGAAGGTCCCCCAGCCCACGCGGGGGAAACTAAAGGCGGCAACTTCTGGAGGTGAAGTTGCTCTTCGGCGAAAAACTAGAAACCCTCCAACGACGCAAGGACGCGCTGAAGACAGTGATTCACGACATGCCCTCATCCCGACGACCCGACCTAACCCTGACGAGACTCCCGAACACGACGACTGCTACACGGCGCGACGCGTACACGACCTGACCGAGACGTCCGTTGAGAAGACGACGACAACGACGACGCACAGTGCCCGACCATCAACACGTACAAGCAGAGATACGACGCCCCGACGAACCCGGAACTCGAGGAAGACTGCATCTGACGTCAAGGTGTCCATCGACGGCTTTGACGTTGTCGCCCTCGTAGACACGGGAGCTGACTATTCGGTAATGAGCGGACCATTTGCGTCTAAACTGAAGAAAGTTATGACCAGATGGGACGGTCCGCACATACGCACAGCAGGAGGCCACCTCGTGACGCCAAGTGGAACGTGCACATCGCGTGTCACCATAGACGGCACAACGTACCCTGCGGCGTTCATCGTTCTGCCTAACTGCTCCCGCGACGTGATTCTCGGAATGGACTTTTTGACGGACAACGGCTCAATAATTGATCTGCAGACCAAGTCGATAACATTTTCCTCCGATCACTCCACGACGCCGCAGTCGAACCCCGATCACCGTGCTGCTCTCAGGATCGCCGACGATCACATCACCCTGCCACCCCGCGCAAGCTTGATGATCGCCGTCTACTGTGAGGATGCCGCTTCTGACATCGACGCTATCGTAGAGAGTGATCGAAGGTTGCTTCTCGACCGCGGTGTCTCCGTCGCAAGAGGCATTGCGCACTTTAAGCAACGCCAATCTCACGTTTTGGTCACTAATTTCACCGAAGAGTACCAGCATTTAAACAAGGGAGCTGCAATTGCGTTCCTCGAAGAAACGCAAGAAGCAAGTGAAGTGATCGCAGTCGCCGACTTTGAACGCACACCCGTAGAAACCTTCAAGCTCCAGCCATTCGACGTGAATCCGGCGCTACCGCAAGAACAACGGAAAAAATTATTGGCTTTGCTGCGTCGCTATAGCGAATGTTTTTCGTCGAGCGCAAAACTACGTCAGACCCCTCTAGCGAAGCACCGAATAATAACCGAAGATGGAGCCCGACCTACCCGACAGTCACCGTACCGCGTCTCTTCACACGAACGGGAAGCCATCCGGACTCAAGTCGACGACATGCTGAGCGATGACATTATACAGCCATCGAAAAGCCCCTGGGCTGCGCCCGTCGTACTCGTAAAGAAAAAAGACGGCACATTAGGGTTTTGTGTTGACTACCGGCGACTGAAAAAAATCACGAAAAAGGACGTGTACCCCCTCCCCCGAATCGACGACGCCCTCGACCACCTCTGCCACGCGAAGTACTTCTCATCGATGGACCTGAAGACCGGCTACTGGCAAATTGAAGTGGACGAGAGAGACCGAGAGAAGACTGCATTTATAACCCCAGACGGCCTATACGAGTTCAAGGTGATGCCGTTTGGGCTGTGCACAGCACCAGCGACGTTTCAAAGAGTCATGGACACTGTGCTAGCTGGCCTTAAGTGGCACACCTGCCTCGTATACCTCGACGACGTAGTGGTATTCGCCCGGACTTTCGCCGAACACCTTGCAAGGTTGGAGTCTGTACTCGAGGCCATTCGTACGTCGGGGTTGACGCTGAAGCCTGAAAAGTGCCGTTTCGCATACGAGGAACTCAAGTTCTTGGGCCACGTCGTCAACGCCGCGGGAGTCCTACCTGACCCGGCAAAAACTTCAGCTATCGCGAACTTCCCTAGGCCGAAAGACAAGAAGGGCGTGCGAAGATTTCTCGGGCTGTGCGCATACTACCGGCGCTTCGTCGCAAACTTCCCACGCATTGCAGAGCCACTCACGCGCTTGACGAAAGACAGCACCCCTTTCAGCTGGGAAAACGACCAAGAAAAAGCATTCTGTGAGCTGCAAAAACGCCTGCAAAGCCCGCCCGTGCTCGCTCATTTCGACGAAAATGCCGAAACGGAAATGCACACGGACGCCAGTGATATAGGCTTGGGTGCCGTCCTTGTCCAAAAGCAAAGCGGCTGCGAAAGGGTAATCGCCTATGCCAGCCGTGGTCTGTCGAAGGAGGAGAAAAACTATTCTGCCTCTGAGAAAGAGTGTCTGGCTATTATATGGGCGATTTCAAAATTTCGCCCATACGTGTATGGAAGGCCATTCAAGGTTGTAACAGACCACCATGCGCTGTGTTGGCTCGCCAATTTGAAGGACCCCTCTGGCCGTCTTGGGCGGTGGAGCTTGCGCCTGCAGGAGTTCGACGTTACAGTCGTTTATAAATCCGGCAGGAAACACTCCGATGCCGACTGCCTGTCCCGCGCCCCCGTCGACCCACCACCACAAGACTCTGATGAAGACAGCGCGTTCTTCGGGATCGTGACGGACAGCGACCTAGCCGCCCAGCAGCGTGCCGACCCCGACTTGCGCGTCATAATCGAGTACCTCGAGGGATGCAACGTTGCCGTTCCTAGGACCTTCAAACGCAGCTTACCAGCATTCAGCCTGAGGAACTCCGTCCTCGTGAAGAAGAATTTCAGCCCCGGAACAAGAGCGAATTACCTTCTCGTCATCCCCGCGGACCTTCGTGACGACATTTTGGAAGCGTGCCACGACGACCCGTCTTCCGGACATCTCGGCACAGCCCGCACTATTGGAAAAATCAAGGCGAGGTACTACTGGCCCGGCCTTACCTCTGACGTCACCCACTACGTCCGGAGCTGCCGTGACTGCCAGCGACGAAAAACGCCGCCGACAAGACCCGCCGGACTTCTACAACCGATCGCCGTCCCATCGAGACCATTTCAACAGATTGGAATGGACCTTTTAGGCCCGTTCCCTACGTCACGATCACAGAACAAGTGGATTGTCGTAGCGACAGACTACATGACGCGCTACGCAGAGACCGCCGCTCTTCCGAGGGGGACTGCACAAGAAGTGGCAAAGTTCTTTATAAGCCAAGTTCTGCTGCGACATGGAGCCCCGGAAGTCCTAATCACAGACCGCGGAACGGCATTTACTGCGGAGCTGATGCAAGGAGTATTACGCTACAGCAACACGGATCACCGAAGAACGACGGCGTACCACCCCCAAACGAACGGACTAACAGAACGTCTGAACAAGACAATCGCAGATATGCTGTCAATGTACGTTGACGTTGAACATAAGACTTGGGACGAAGTGCTCCCGTATGTCACGTTTGCGTACAACACGGCTATCCAGGAGACGACGCAGCTGACGCCGTTCGAGCTTGTCTACGGCAGAAGGCCGACTACGATGCTCGACGCCATGCTTCCGCACGTAGAAGACGACGACCTCAACGCCGACGTCCACGGATATCTTCAACGTGCGGAGGAGGCCCGCCAGCTCGCTCGAGTTCGTATAACGGACCAGCAGCTGGTGGATGCGGGCCGCTACAACCTCCGACGCCGAGACGCCGAGTACCAACCAGGGGATCGTGTGTGGGTTTGGACTCCCATCCGACGACGCGGACTCAGTGAGAAGCTCCTGCGACGCTATTTCGGACCCTACCAGATTCTACGACGTGTTGGCCAACTTACCTACGAAGTGATCCCTGATGGTGACTCCGGCACATCACGACAACGCAGGCGGCCTGAAGTCGTCCACGTGGTTCGCCTAAAACCTTTCTACGGACGATGACGAACTTTTATTTTCATTTGTTCGGACTGTCGCTTATGTTAGCATCGGGTCGATGCACTCTTAGAGGGGGGGTTATGCCGCGAACCATACATTGGGTTTGTTTATTTGTGTTTTGCTTTTACCGCCCGGCTGCGCCGGTCTGCGTTATCTCTGCGCCAAGGGAAGCGCATGTTCCATTCTTTCTTTCTGTGCCGCATGTGTTATCTGTTGTGATAGGGAGAGCATTCCGATCTAACGTGAACAGCCCAGAATATTCTTCTTGGATCTACTATGTTCTCGATGCGAATCGACGTTTCGAGAACCACGCGCGCCGAAAGATAAAATGCCGTCAGTGCGGACGCCGGGGCATTCGATTCGACGACACTCGCCTGTGCAAGTCACTTTGTTGACCGCTGCTTCGCCGCCTCTGTATTCTTTTGAGTTGTTAGGGGAGCACAAGTTCGCTCCAATAAACGTGTTTCTGATTCAAAACAACTGCATCGTCCTTGTCTTCGTGACAATATATATATATATATATATATATATATATATATATATATATATATATATATACAGATTTTGATGAGTTTTGCAACGGGCCATTAGAAACGGTGAGATAAAAGATAAGAACAAATTGGCGGTTAACTTGTTTATTATAAATTAGTCCGACAGTTTCGGAAGTGGAACTTCCTTTCTCAGGGACAATCCCACAATGAACACCGAACCCTTATGCACATTGCATGCGAGGGAGTCTCTTTTCCTCTCCCTCATCAAGGAGGGGAATACGCCAGAGAACGTTAAAAATCGGGTAACAACACGGCACTTGCTGAGTGGGAGAGGATTAAAAAGGAGGAAAGGCGGTGGTTTTAGTGAGAAAACGGTACGGGTGGGGGAAGGGAGCGGGACCAAAGTTTTCTATCGGCCCGCTGCGGCCAGGATGAAAGAGAACTGGCAAACAAAATACAGACAACGCATGAGCACAGATGGGAAGAGCGGGGCGGTGGTGTTGTAACTAAGGACGCGGTATTGGCCCGGCATTTGTTTCGTGGGTTCACCCAGAAGAGACCGTTAAACGGAGAGGCATTGCTTTTACCAAGAAAACGGTGATAAGTCTACTTTGTTTGCCCTTTGAAAGGCCGCGACGCGGCGACAGCGAAAGGCACTAGCGGCAGCCAGCGGCGAGCCGCACAGCGGTCCGACCACGCGGAAGACAGGGATCAAGTTACGCAGGGGCGCGTCGAGTTCGGAGAAGGCGACGTGTGCCCCTTCCGCCCTGGGCGGCAGCGTAGAGCAATTTAAAGGCACACATACGACGCGATAAGCGTGAAGTTCAATGGAGGGCCCAGACAGAAAACCACTGAATTACGCCACCGCTATGTCTTAACAGAACACGACAATTTTAAGGTACGGCCAGACTGGTACTGCCGTTCAACGCCACCTCCCTCTCTCTTCTTACTCTTCTTAGTTGTCCCAAAGTGGACACCATTTATCGCGCAGCACGTCCAGTGCGGGGCTTAGGCGAGTGTTTTGGGCGGCGCTCCCTCTCGGTATGCGCCCGTTGTCTGAGCTAATGGTAGGTGGTCCTGAATAATAAAAAAAAACCTTTTATGCTGTGGGAAAGGGGGTGGAATAATGTGCAGCCACTTCATGTTGTCAATCTACGTCTGTGGTCGCCCGGAGGCACGACATGCTGCCAGCGCTCTGATTGATACCATGAGGCAGCGTTTTGATCTTATAAATAAGATACGATTCCTTCTGCTCGCGCTCCCGTTTAGTGTGAAAACCGGCCTCTAGCAGAGTGATTTTAATTTGGTCGAATGAATGTCCTGGGAGGCTGACATGTCTTGAAATCGGCAAGTTCGGTTGTGTTTTAGCGTGAGAACGGTGGTTGTTAAAGCGTTTACGGAAGGTGGTTTCTGTTCGTCCGATGTACTGCATGCCACAGATGTCACAGTTAAGCATGTAGACGACATTTTGGCTGTCACAGTTTAGATGCGCATTAATTTTGAATACGTAATCTGAGGAGCTGGCTTTGCAGTAGTGGTGGTTGTCATGTGTGAACAGACCTTACAACGTGTTTTCTTGCATGGCTGGCATCCCCGTTGAGTGCCCTCAATGGTAGTCGTCTTGGCTCTGACCAACATATCTTTCAGGTTTTTTCCGTGGCGATAAACAACTCGGGGGGGCTTTTGGAAAATTGAAGATAGCCGGCTACTTTGTTGCAGTATATTAAAATGTCTCGAAAGAATGTTATTAAGTTTAGGCAACGCAGATGAGTGGGTGAGGACGAGATTTTTCTGGCTTCCTTCATTCCTGGGATTTCCTCCATGTAGAATTTCCTCGCGATTTAGGTTACGAGCTTTGTTGATGGAGTCATCGACCACTGCTGCTGGACACGTTTGAGGAATGAGGGCATTTTTTGTTGTTGGGAATTGTGGTCAAAGTCGGCGTTGTCAGAGCACATTCTGCGGTATCTGTGGGCCCGGGAATAGGTAATTCTCATCTTGCAATGCCGTGGATGGTCACTTTCAAAGTGCAGATACTGCTGGCGATCTGTGGGTTTTCTATATAGGGCTGTGATCGTGGTCGTGCCCTCTACCTGGATGGTGACGTCGAGAAAGTTTACCGATGTCCTTGAGATATTATGCGTAAAAGATAAAATTCCCCGCATTTTCCCGAGGGGAAGAATGTGAAAGTGCGAATGCACTAGTTAAATTTGCGCGGTTCGGTAATGTTCGCGAAAGAGAGATCACACACACACACACAACTACAAAGAAACAAAGATGCATTTATTCACAGACACCTATTTGTGTTGTCGTTGTACTTGATTGCTAGAGCGGATCTCAGCTTTGAAATTTCGAATCAGTACTCCTTAAGGCAGGTGCATTAGCCCTTCTCACTCCCGATTCTTGGCCAATCCCCCACGTGGGTATGTGCCATGTCAGCGGACAGGCAGCGCGCGCCCATCTCCCCCCGTTGCCAAGGAAGACGAGGATATTCCTGGCCAATCCCCCAAGCGGGTATGTGCTATGTCAGCGGCCAGGCTGCGCGCGCCCATCTCCACGTGCGCGGACATCGCCGGTGGACGCAGGTTCAGGGTCGCTTAAGAAGTGCATTGCACTTAATAGAAAAATGGACCGCGTTGAAATCCGAAATGAACTTATGCAAGCTTGCCTCGTCATGCGGCCAGACAAAAAAGATGTAATCCAGGAATCGCTTGTATTTAAGTGGGCGAACGGGTTGAGCTTCCAAGAAGGGTCCTTTGAGTGCCGCCATGAACAAGTTCGCGTAATTTGGTGCCATTTTTGTGCCCATAGCTGTGCCGCTAATTTGAACGTAATGTTTGTTTTCGAATTGGAAAGAATTGTAACGAAGCACCAGGTCAAGTAGTGTAGTATGGGCGTGCTCATTAATCTCTAGTGCCATATCAGCGTTTTGACATGCCTCCACGGTATACCTGATGCCGTCTGAATGGGGGATATTGGTGTAAAGCGATGAGACATCCATTGTAACCAGGAAGCTGCCAGGGGGGATTACCAGTCCAGACATCTCTCTCAAAAATGGTTTGTGTCCTTGATATAGGCCGGAATTGTGGGAACGTCGTTTTTCAAAATAAAATCAAGAAAGCTGGAAATTGATTATGTTGGAGCACCATAGCAAGAGACAATAGGGCGGCCTGGATTTCCAGTTTTGTGAATTTTGGGGAGTAGGTAAAAGCGTACCGGTGCTGATTGGGTGGGCGTCATTGCTTTAAACATGTCTTTAGTTATATCGCCATTTTCAAGAAGCCTTGTCAGTTTAAGGGTGATTTTCGATACGAACTGTTGTGTTGGGTTTGCAGGAAGTTCCTCATAAAAATTCTCATCACTCAGTTGTTGGAGTCCTTCTCTAATGTAGTCGGTTTTGTTAATTACGACTATTGCTCCGCCCTTGTCCGCCGGCTTTATAACAATGTCATCCCGATGGCGGAGGGAGAAAAGTGCCTTCCGCTCATCTGAGTATAGGTTGTTGCGGACAGGGTTTGTTTTCTTTAATGCATTCAACACGTCTTTTTGAACGGCCGAAATGTACATATCGAGATGTTTGTCCCGACCATCGCCCGGTGTCTGACATTTGTCTGATGCTTCCGGAATCTTTTTGTCTTGCTTCGTTTCCCGGTCGTAGAAGTATTCACGAAGGCGCAAGTTCCTCGCAAAATTGTCTAAGTCCTGGTACAGCTGAAATTAATTAAATTTACCCGTAGAGGGACAGAATGTGAGACCTTTTGGAGCAGTTTAAGTTCCGATTCGATGAGCGGTACGTCCGATAGGTTGACAACCTTGGATTCTGGATGCGCCGAACTATCAGATGGGGTTCGACTCACAAGACATACGCTTTTCTCCTCACCCAAGGGTAAAGCAGTTGGATTATCCGGAATGGAAGAATTCTCACTTCTGGTTTGGCTTCCTGAGCATCCAACTCCCTGCTCCCTAAAGGAGTGATGTGGAATGGGGATATTGTCTCTCCGCATCTTTTTAACTTTTTGGTTCATTACACCTCCTTCTTTTTGGGATTCCTATCTCTTGAGTTCCATTCTTTCCGTTTCGGATATCTCCTGGCTGCTCCGAAGGGAAGTTTCCCACTTCTCTAATTCTAATGTCTTTCTTTCTCCGTGTCCTATTATTCCCTGCATTAGCTGCAAGGATGCGTCCTTGAGAATATTGTTCCACCGCGCCATTTCATCTGCATTAAGATCGGTCATTGTCGGTGTCAGCCTTAGCCGCAGTCGTTTAGGTATTTTACGTGCTGTTGCATATGATTTTAAAGTAGCACTGTGCAAGTTGTAGCGCACGCGCTTATCTATGCTTTTGCGAAGAGAGAGCAAGGCACGCGACCAGGGTCGTGTCGTTCGGGCCGTACCTTTACTTGGGCAGAGTCAGTCGTTGCGAACACCGGCGTCAGTCGTCTCAGGGGAAGAGGGGGGTGGGTTGCTGGCGTGTCCCGTTGCGCCGGCGTGGCGCAGTCTTCGGGGTCACAGCTGTGGTGGAAGAGACCTCCGGAGAAGGGGGAGCCCGCTGACATTCCCGCTGTGCCGGCGTTGCACCTGGTGTTGGGTTGTTCGGTGCCCGTGGTTTAAAGGGTCTCCGCTGCCAGCCGAGCGCCCTGAACGAGAGAGCGTTGCGGAAGTGCTCCGCAAGCAGCGCAACGCCCTCAAAACTCGCGTGGAGACCGTCAGCAGCAAATATCCTCCGTGCCGGTAGTTCGTGAAAGGCGTGGAAGGCTGACTCGTCTGTCCCCAACTCCTTCCGCTCGCACAAGCGTCGGACCTCGCGCACAAAATGGGAGGCCTCGCAGTTGAGGGATCTGACAAACCGCCAGTCTCCCCCTCGTCGGCGCCGGTTCAGGGTGCGGGGAGGGGCAGGCTCAAGCCTATCCTTCTCAAGGCCGGACGGTGGAGGCGAACCCTGGCAAGCATTCCTCTTAACTTCTCCAGGGATGACGATGATCCGCTTTCTGCTATATCAGCAGTTCCGACGTGAAGCACCAGTGTCTCCACGGTTGGGGGTAGATAATCCAGGGCCGCGGTGACGTCCTAAAACTTCATGCCGCCGTATGAGATAAATCCGGGAGCACCTCTCTCACTCGGGTGGAAATGGCCGTGGACATGGCGGATGAGAGAGTCCCCCAAAATAGCGCTCCGGACCGTGTGCCTTGGAAAAAGGCACACCAACCGCTCCGTTGTATGGCGTCTGGCAACCATTGATGGTCAAGATTTCGGTGAGTTTTGCAACGGGCCAGACGAAACGGTCAGGTAAAAGATAAGAACAACTTTGCGGTTAACTTGTTTATTATAAATTATTCCGACAGTTTCGGAAGTGGAAGTTCCTTCCTCAGGGACAATCCCACAATGAACACCAAACCCCTATGCACACTGCATGCGAGGGAGTCTCTCTTCCTCTCCCTGGATGATATCTTTTTTGTCTGGCCCCATGACGAGGCAATCTTGCATAAGTTCATTTCAGATTTCAACGCGGTCCACCCTTCTATATCTTTTACGCATAATATCTCAAGGACATCGGTAAACTTTCTCGACGTCACCATTCAGGTAGAGGGCACGACCACGATCACAGCCCTATATAGAAAACCCACAGATCGCCAGCAGTGTCTGCACTTTGAAAGTGACCATCCACGGCATTGCAAGATGAGCATTTCCTATTCCCAGGCCCACTGATACCGCAGAATTTGCTCTAACAACGCCGACTTTGACCACAATTCCCAACAACTAAAAAATGCCCTCATTCCTAAAAAGTACCCAGCAGCAGTGGTCGATGACTCCATCAACAAAGCTCGTAACCTAGATTGCGAGGAAATTCTACATGGAGGGAATCCCAGGAGTGAAGGAAGCCAGACAAATCTTGTCCTCACCCACTCGTCTGCGTTGCCTAAACTTAATAACATTCTTTCGATACATTTTAATATTGTGACGGGGCAATCCCTGTACGCGCCAAACATGCGGTGGGCGCTGCGCCGCTGATAGAAGACGACGAGAACGACAACGCTTGGCCCCGGACTCACGCTGCTGCCTAACCCAGTGCTTCCCAGCTTATTTTGACTTATAAATAGCTTCACCTTACGCGTATTTGCCCCGTAACATCCTTGGTGGATCGCCGTCGCCGCAACGCCAACAGTCCCGATCACCGCAGCCTCGCCGCCCCTCCCCCATGGCTGACTACTCTCGACCCCCTCCGGAAAACTAAGTCATGCAGCTCAAGGAGGTGACTCTGCATCAACGACCCGGCCCGTAAATCCTCTACTGACTTTACCGACTATACACAATTTGCTTGAAGTCCTTGTCGATGGAGTTGTAGTACGAGCTCTTATCGACACCGGTGCCCAGATTTCCGTCATAAGTTCGAGCCTTCGCCGCCGTCTCCATAAAGTCCTTACGCCGCCAACGTACCGTGTAGTTCGAGTCGCCGACGGGAGCACGCCTCCTGTCGTCGGAATGTGCACAGCTCGTATACGCATCGCTGACCAAGACACAGCCGTTCTGTTTACCGTACTCGAACACTGTCCTCATGACCTCATTCTGGGCCTTGATTTTCTCTCTGAGCATTCCGCTCTTATCGACTGTTCTACTGGACTCCTCCGCCTCCAATTTCCTCCCCCTCCTTCTTCCGACGCACTCCGCGCTGCGCTGTTGCAACACCGAACACGTTCGTTTGCCCCCAAACGCTGTCAGCTACATCTCCTTATCCCCGTCCTCCCCTGTTGCAAACGGCGACTACGTCGTTTCACCTCTTCTGGATGTGCTTTTGTCACGCAATGTTGCTATGCCGCATACTATAGTCACTATTGTTGACAACAAGACCTGTCTCCCGTTCCTCAACTTCGGTTCCTTCCCTCAAGCTTTACCGAAAGGAATGGCACTTTCATCACTGTGCCCTTTGGAAGCACATGCCGCTACTACCCCGTTAGAGCCCGTGACGCCTTGTTTGGGTCCCACTGTGCAGTCATCACTCCCAGCTAATGAAGTCGCCGCGATCATCGCACCCGATCTTTCGCAAATGGACGCCGACGCTCTTCGTTCTCTCTTGACGTCCTATAAAGACATCTTCGATTTAGGCAGCCGTCCACTGAGTACGACACACGCTGTGACGCACCGCATCGTCACTGGAGATGCAGCACCGGTGCGAAGACGGCCATATCGCGTATCTCATTCTGAACGCCTCGTGATCCAACAAGAGGTCCAAAAAATGCTCAGCAAGGACATCATTGAACAGTCTTCTAGTCCGTGGGCATCCCCTGTAGTTTTAGTCAAGAAGAAAGGCGGTACGTGGCGTTTTTGCGTGGATTATCGGCATTTAAACAAGATCACGAGAAAAGATGTCTATCCGCTTCCGCGCATAGACGACGCCCTCGACTGCCTGCATGGCGCCAGATACTTTTCGTCGATTGACCTGAGGTCTGGTTACTGGTAGATAGCCGTTGATGAGCAAGACCGCGAAAAGACTGCATTCGTGACCCCTGATGGCCTTTACCAATTCCGGGTTATGCCATTTGGTCTGTGCAATACTCCGGCCACATTCGAGAGAATGATGGACTCCCTTTTGCGCGGTTTTAAGTGGACCACATGCTTATGTTATCTAGACGACGTCATCATCTTCTTACCCACATTTCAGACACAACTGGAGCGCCTGTCAGATATCCTTGAAATATTTCGACGCACTGGTCTCCAACTAAATTCCAAGAAGTGTCGCTTTGGCCACCGCCAGATAACAACTCTTCGGCACCTGGTCGACGCCTCTGGAATTCAGCCCGACCCCGACAAAGTTCGAGCCGTCACCGATTTTCCCGTGCCGCGCTCGACTCACGATGTCCGCAGCTTTGTCGGACTTTGCTCCTATTTTCGCCGTTTTGTAGAAAATTTTGCCCACATCGCTCGTCCTCTCACGGACCTTTTGAAGAATGGTGCCACTTTTACATGGGGGCCCGATCAAGCCCAAGCATTCAGCACTTTGATTTCCCTCCTAACGTCACCGCCCATTTTGGGTCACTTCGACGCTTACGCGCCCACCGAAGTGCGTACCGACGCAAGCGGCCACGGGATCGGCGCCGTATTGGCCCAATCGCAAGCCGGCCAAAACCGCGTGATTGCGTACGCCAGCCGTTTGCTGTCAAAGTCCGAGCGCAATTATTCCATTACACAGCGCGAGTGCCTTGCTCTTGTCTGGGCCCTCGCAAAATTTCGTCCCTACTTGTACGGCAGACATTTTAAAGTCATCACAGATCAGCATGCGCTGTGCTGGCTTACCAAATTGAAAGACCCCAACGGAAGGCTTGGTCGCTGGGCATTACGTCTGCAGGAGTATACGTTTTCCGTCACCTATAAGTCGGGTCGCTTGCATAAAGACGCTGACAGCCTCTCACGTCACCCTGTTGAGCCCCCTGAGGCCACCCCACCTACTGATGTCGCTTGCGTGTTCGCAATATCTGACTTTCTCCACATCGGTGACGAGCAGCGCCGTGACCCGTCGCTCCGTTCCCTCGTTCAACGACTTACCTCTTCATCACCCGATTCTTCCACGCGCAACTTCACCCTACGAAATGGCGTCTTATACCACCATAACTTCCGTGCTGACGGTCCGGACCTCCTCCTCGTTGTGCCGAGCCACCTGCGTTCGACCGTTATGTACCAGCTACACGACGTACCCACCGCAGGCCACTTAGGGATAACCAGAACTTATGATCGAGTGCGGCGTAGGTTCTTCTGGCCTGGCCTTCCCCATTTTATCTACTGTTTGGCCGTGAACCGGCTTTGCCTTTGGACTCGTTCCTTCCTGCCTGCTCCTCTGAATACGCTCGCGATGCTATCACTCGCGCCCATCAGGCTCGTCAACTGGCTCGCGACCAGCTTCTTGCTTCGCAAGTCTCACAAAAGACGCGGTACGACGAACGTCACCGCGCGGTCCACTTTCCTCCAGGATCCCTCGTCCTGCTCTGGTCCCCTGCACGTCGTGTTCGCCTGTCCGAAAAACTGCTCCAACCCTATTCTGGTCCATACAAAGTGTTGCGTCGCGTCACAGATGTGACATACGAGGTTGCTCCTACCGTCTCTACTTGGGCCTTGTCCTCTACTGTCCCGCCTACCAGTGTTGTCCATGTCGCCCGCCTCAACCCATATCAGCCCCGCTGACCGATTATCCGTAGACAGCACCAAGACGGTGCCTCTTCCGCCGGGGGTCATGTGACGGGGCAATCCCTGTTCGCGCCAAACATGCGGTGGGCGCTGCGCCGCTGATAGAAGACGACGAGAACGACAACGCTTGGACCCGGACTCACGCTGCTGCCTAACCCAGTGCTTCCCACCTTATTTTGACTTATAAATAGCTTCACCTTACGCGTATTTGCCCCGTAACAATATACTGCAAAAAGTAGCCGGCTATCTTCACTTTTCCAAAAGCCCCCCCCCCCCCCCGAGTTGTTTATCGCCGCGGAAAAAAAACCTGAAAGATATGTTGGTCAGAGCCAAGACGATTACCATTGAGGACACTCAACGGGGATGCCAGCCATGTAAGAAAACACGTTGTAAGGTCTGTTCACACATGACAACCACCACTACTGCTAAAGCCCGCTCCTCAGATTATGTATTCAAAATAAATGCGCATCTAAATTGTGACAGCCAAAATGTCGTCTACATGCTTCACTGTGACATCTGTGGCATGCAGTACATCGGACAAACAGAAACCACCTTCCGTAAACGCTTTAACAACCACCGTTCTCACGCTTAAACACAACCGAACTTGCCGATTTCAAGACATCTCAGCCTCCCAGGACATTCATTCGACCAAATTAAAATCACTCTGCTAGAGACCGGTTTTCACACTAAACGGGAGCGCGAACAGAAGGAATCGTATCTTATTTATAAGTTCGAAACGCTGACTCATGGTATCAACGAGAGCGCTGCCAGCATGTCGTGCCTCCGGAGGACCACAGACGTAGATTGACAACAGGAAGTGGCTGCACATTGTTCCACCCCCTTTCCCAAAGGATAAAAGGTGTTTTTTTAATTATTCAGGACCACCTACCATTAGCTCAGACAACGGGCGCATACCGAGAGGGAGCGCCGCCCAAAAAAGTCGCCTAAGCCCCGCACTGGACGTGCTGCGCGATAAATGGTGTCCACTTTGGGACAACTAAGAAGAGTAAGAAGAGAGAGGGAGGTGGCGTTGAACGGCAGTACCAGTCTGGCCGTACCTTAAAATTGTCGTGTTCTGTTAAGAAATAGCGGTGGCGTAATTCAGTGGTTTTCTGAGTCGGCCCTACATTGAACTTCACGCTTGCGCGTCGTATGTGTGCCTTTACATTACTCTACGATGCGGGGCACTTGTCGTCTTCTCCGAACTCGCCGCGCCCCGGTGTAACTTGATCCCTGCCTTCCGCGCGGTCCGACCGCTGTGCGGCTCGCCGCTGGCTGCCGCTAGTGCCTTTCTCTGTCGCCGTGTCGTGGCCTTTCAAAGGGAAAACAAAGTAGGCTTATCACCGGTTTCTTGGTAAAAGCAATGCCTCTCCGTTTAATGGTCTGTTCTGGGTGAACCCACGAAACAAATACCGGGCCAAGACCGCGTCCTTAGTAACTACACCACCGCCCCACTCTTCCCATCTGTGCTCATGCGTTGTCTGTATTTTGTTTGTCAGTTCTCTTTCATCCCAGCCGCAGCGGGGCGATAGAAAATTTGGTCCCGCTCCCTTCCTCTACCCGTGCCGTTTTCTCACTAAAACCACCGCCTTTCCTCCTTTTTAATCCTCTCCCACTCAGCAAGTGCCGTGTTGTTACCGGATTTTGTACGTTCTCTGGCCTTCCCCTCCTTGATGAGGGAGAGGAAGAGAGACTCCCTCGCATGCAGTGTGCATAAGGGTTCGGTGTTCATTGTGGGATTGTCCCTGAGGAAGGAAGTTCGACTTCCGAAACTGTCGGACCAATTTATAATAAACAAGTTAACCACAAAGTTGTTCTTATCTTTTACCTATATATATATATATATATATATATATATATATATATATATATATATATTTATATATATATATATGTGTGTGTGTGTGTTTGTGTGTGTGTGTGTATTTCTATATACTTATATGTGTATATATTGTAGAGAGGTGAAACACTGCGAAGAAAAACCTCAGGGCAAGGTTACCGGCCAATCCACAGCAAACCAAGCAGGACGGCTGCCGACTGGAAGCGAAAGAAGAAGATGCGGGGAGCGCGCTCTGGCAGAGAATAAACATGGCGTCGTAGGCATTGGACGTTGGTTCTTTACAAGTGGCGCAGTCGACACGCCTTCAAGCCCCGAGGCGACCCAGCCTCTGCAGCTGCTCTCCCTCGCGGCGATCGAGCCGCAGGGACGGCCCTCAGCAGCGGCCAAGGGCTGCCACGCCTTCCAACCCTGCTTCCAGAGTTCATCGGTGGGACCGCGGTTCCTGCAGGAGCACCGAACGCAGTCAGCCCAGCCTCCGGGCGAGCCAGCCTCGGGCGCGACCTTCCCCAGCGGTCCACGTCTTCTTGACTCGCCGCTGCGTCCCCCGTTCGAGCCGTGATTTCTGCGGACTTTGGCCTCTCCTCCGAGAGTGAGCGACCTTTACCGAAGGCGACCAGTGCTGCGCGTAGCAGCCATCGTTTTTGGACTTCCCAGGCCCTCACAGAGGCGTGTTAGCGGCTTCTCGACGTCATTCCTGGTCCGGAATACGCAGTTCCGCGCAGCGCGTTATCCCCGGCCCACGTGGACGTCATCCCGGTATTCCGAGGTTTCCAGGACGATGCTGTTTGGTGGGTACAAGAGATCGACGCCATTGCCGCTCGCATCGCATGGCCTGAACACGTCAAATGGTCGGTTCACAAGAACGCCTACGTGATGCCGCCCGAGCATGGCACATGTGCGAAGGTCACTCACATTCGACCTGGGCAAGCTGGAGCGGGTCATTAATTGCGGCCTTTGGAGACTTGCCGGTAACTTACGATGACCGCTTCATGCAGATGCGTGCCCGACGCCAGGGCCCTGGCGAAAACGGTGTCACCTACGTCTACAAAAAGCTATACCTGCTCAAATGCGTGAACCTTGACTGGCCATCTGCTGTCGCGAAAACGTACGTTGTCGATGGCCTGGCTGACTCATCCCATGCTGCAATCTTGGCGGGGCAGCCGCCGCATTTAAGCCTACATGACTTTATTCGCCTCGCTCCAGAATTGCAGCACCGTGCAACTCGGCAGTCACAGGAGCCTTACCTGGAAGCCTCGACGCATACACTGGCGGAGACTCCTGGCCCTGGTCCCAAATTGTGTAATATGGCGGTGAAGAAGGAGGTTATGGAAGGTCAGGTTTCGTTCACCACGACGTGTGAAAGGAACTATCCCACGCAGCTCATGTTGTCCTCACCAGCTGGCAAAACGACAATCGCGAACAAACCTCCGAGCAACTCATCCGCTGACGCTTCTGAGATCTCTGCTAAGGAAGAAGCTGACGTTTCAGTTCAGCCCGAGCTGGCTGAACGCAAAGGCATGCTACAGGAAGCTAGAAACTACACTGCACCAAGCCTTCAAAAGGGTGACGAAAGCGTGAAGCACACAAGGATGCAGCTGTCACAGACGAGCACATTTGAGGGACAGTTTTTGAAGCAGACCACGACGAACCTACAGGAGGCAAGGAAGCTGAAGCTAATGTAGAGTCGGTTTTCAAACAAAACAATGACCAAATCTAGAATGACGCAAAACCAACCTGACCGACACCTACTGCAAGGATCGTATGACGCGCCTTTTCAGCGCACAGGACAATTTTCTGGAAGTCATCTTGCATTCCCCGTCACCAAAGACAATGTAGCCCAGGCAGAAGCCCGAAAGCACAAGGCGAATAGAGCCGTGAGAGCCCAGGACCCACACCAACATTTTGCTGGCGGGCATCTTCGCAGTCTGGCCGATTGTAGAGACGTGAAACATTGCGAAGGAAAACCTCAGGGCAAGGTCACCGGCCAATCCACTACCAAACCAAGGAGGACGGCGGCTGACTGGAAGCGAAGGAAGAAGAAGCGGGGAGCGAGCTATGGCAGAGAATTAACATGGCGTCGTAGGCATCGCATGTTGGTTCTTTACGATATATATATATATATATATATATATATATATATATATATAGTGAATCAGAAAATGGGAAATGAGGTGCTTGGTGAAATAAGACAGGACATAGAGGGTTGGCAGTCAAGATAACATCGCAAAGCAAAGGGGAGCTTGAGGTGGGTTATAGAAACAGATGAGGAATTTTTTGAGTAAGAAAGAAAGTGGTTAAAAAATTCCCGCCGGTTGGGATCCGAACCCACGACCTCCAGAATACCGGTCTAGGCTACCGCTAGGCTACCGGCGGGGCTGTTTTCTCACCACCTTCTCGGGTATTTATGTGAAGGTATTTTTTTGCTTCCTGCCGTTGGAGGTGGTAGCCAGCGCCACTCGGACTACTCGGGTAAAGGAGACCTTCTTTTAACCCCCGGGCCGTGACTCGAGTGTGTACGACATGTCGAGAGTGGTCGACCAGCATTTACCCTCTTAAGCTACGTTTGGCACCAAGACTGCCAGAACCGAGGCCCTCGCTAAGCATGTAGCGAGGGCCTCGGTTCTGTTTTTTCTGTTTATCTGTTTCAATGACCTACCCTGTCCTCCCCTTTGTTTTCCGAGGTTTTCTTGACTGCCCATCCTTATATCTGTCTTATTTTCAACGAGGCCCTCATTTCCTATTCTGATTCGCTATATATATATATGTATATATATATATATATATATATATATATATATATATATATATATATATATATATATATATATATATATATATATATATATATACATATATGCATACATACATACATATATATTTATATATATTTATAGCCAATCCGTATGGCCAATGAGGAGCTGCTTGAATTAAGACAGAAACAAGGGCTGGCAGTCACGAGAGCCTTGAAAGGAAAAAGGATGCATGTGGTAGGTCATTCAAACAGATAAGGAATTCGGAAAGCCAGAAAGAAAGTGGAGAAAAAATGCCCCCGGGTGGGATCCGAACCCACGACATCCAGAATACGCGTCGGTTGCGATGACCACTACGCTACCGGCGGGGCTATTGTTCCCATCCACTTTCTTGGGTATTTATCAAGGTATTTATTTTCTGTTCTTTGGAGTGGTAACCAGCGCAGCTCCCACTGCTCGGGGTGAAGGGGAGCTTCTTTTAACTACTGCGCCGGGACTTCAGTGCCTACGACATCTTTCGATCCTTCTCATAGTTTTCTGCAAACCTTTACAAGAAATGTGTTCCAAATGTCTGTGACAGCAAAATCATGTCACTGTACTCTGATGAAGGCAAGTCGCGTTGCCGCTGCGTAAGTAAACATTCATTGTTATTGTTCTTTCTGTATATCCGACTCTTTACTTATATATATATATATATATATATATATATAAATAGTCGTGAAGTGGAGTACTTAGTTGCTGCAGGAATACGCACAAAGTAGAAGTAGGCTCTTCGGAGACTTTATTTCCAACGTTTCGACCTGAGACAGGTCTTCCTCAGGAATGAAAGCTTTGGGTAAAATCGTACGGACTCAGAGTGGGGGCGGCGCCCCGAAACACAAGCCACATGGGAAACAAACACACAAACGACCACATACAGCATACAGAGCTTATTCTGCCAAATGCAGGCGAAAAAAAGCCTTAAAAAAAGGCGAAAGGAAGAGGGACGAACAACGTGGCAAGGAGGAGGCAAGAAAGAGGCAAGGACGAACACACTGCATGAACGCGGGTTGTGGGGATAACAGAAATTGCGACGAGTTCACGGGGGGCGAAAGGCCCAAAAACATCCGGTGTCTCCGGGAGGGAAAAAACTACAAAGCACACGCCGCCACGAGCAGTGAGTTTACATGCGCGTCACCGGTAACAAGGATTAACTAGTGACCGTCTTCAGCGGCATGGTCAAGAATGCAAGCGGGGCCAATTACTGCATCTGAAGCGCAGGCAGCCTCCACGACTTTGGGGGGTCCCACAAAAGCCAATGGGGGAGCCCATTTGAGGCGTCCCCTTCTCCGCCTAAGCCTCCATTTGTACACGGCGTCGCGTCGTGTCGCGCCAGGTCAATGTACGGCCTGTTAACTGTTAGTACTCGGCTGTCGCCGGCACGCGTGGAGCCCTGGGCCCAATCCACGAAAATATGTCGGAGCGCGGCAATTAAAAAAAAACATGAAAACAAGAAGAGAGAGGCGACCGTCGGTATGTGCCGTGCCTCTGGGGCAACCAAAGAAAAAGAAAAAAAGAAAAAGAAAAAGAGGGAAACAATGAAAAAGAGAAACAAAGCAAAACATGAGTGGAAAGACAGGAAGGACGCGTGCACTCCGTGAACACCAGCATTGGGGATCACAATGTGATTACAAAACACCCGAGGCATAAGCCACAACAGGCACCAAAATAAAATACTTCTTACACGCTCGGTTGCAACTAAAAGCTTCAACATTCCGTTTCACATTTCTGAAGGATAAAATGGGTATGACATATGGTGACATAAACAGGCAATGGGTACCATCTGCTTATTAATGAGGCATGTTATGCTTGCTGAGCGTTGAGACAAGGAAATGAGAGAAAAAAATATAAGAATAAAAATAGCGGGGACGGGAAGGGAAGTGTTGGTAGGGGGTCGGGAGCGGACGAGATAATTGTAGTGACTGCGGAGCATGATGGTAGGTTGTTGGTGTTACAATGTACAACCTCACACCTGGAGCAACAGGCTGCCTGTAAACATCAGACCGTGCAATGCCCTGCGCGGGAAGGGCCGATAGCAAAAGGACAACAAAACTACAAGGTCTCGTATGTCCCGGGGTCACTATGCTTCAATGGTCATGCAGCGTACGAATTACAGTCATAGTCCCAGGACTCTCATTAAGACCCCCCTTCAGGGTATTAAATTTGTAGATTAAGTAAGACTCACATTGTTCTCGCTCCCTACAACTAGAAAAACTGCTCTGTAGAAGCGTGACTTTAATGTCATCGAAAGAGTGATTTTGCATCGCTAGGTGTCTGGACAAGGGAAGGTTTGGGAGTGCCTTGGTGTGATAGCGGTGATTGTTAAACCGCCTTCGAAAAGGTCCATCCGTCTGTCCTATGTACTGCATATTACATCCGCCACACTCCAATAGGTAAACCAAATTTGACGAGTCACAAAATATATATATAAATATATATATATATTTATATATATATAGAGAGAGATAGATCTATATACATGCATATATATGTATATGCACTAGGTCCTCAGCCTACTCCAAATTTCCTTTCTATGTAGCCTTCGTCCTGTTCTTTCTTCTCTTCGCACATTATTTACGTTTTGTCGATACTACTGGGCACCTTGCTTTCTGTTTTGTCTCAGTATTGGCTCCCATTCTCATTTCATTTAGAATTTATTTACAACAAACCTTTATCGCCAAAAGGGGATTTTTGTATTTGGACACATGGAACATGTACAAAGCAAAGGAGACATATACATTCATACATTCATACAGGTTTTCTAAAGCACTTATTCGTTTTGGTTTAAATAACGAACACCACATTGGTCATAAACGGGAGAAAAGAGCTCGATGTTTCCTATGCTAACCAATTCCTGTGGCCACAAATTTTATTCACGTATTGTTTTCGGAGGAAAAGGGTAAAACAAGGGAATAAATATTGAATGAAAACAAAAATTTAAAAGAATAAAATGTCAAGAATTAGCACACAAAAAGGCATGTTGCACAAAATTGGGGAGTCATATATATTTAGCGAATAATATTTTGATATAAATAATCACAATCAGTATCACAATAATTTGGTAGCTTCGGTTTCTTTGCAAGGATTTTATTACATTTGAATATAAGCATTACTTTAGGTTGCGCCAGTTTTAATAAGAACCACGTAGCGTAAATGACTACACAAAATTACAGCATTTTTTTTTCTTTTGAGAGAATAACGTTTAAGGCCATCCTTGACTTTCGTTTGTGTCAAGTTTTCCCGCAGAATGACCACAAGGCAAGGTCTCAACCTGGTATTCGTAACGTCCAAACATTCATTGTTGCGTGAATTGCAATCCTGTTTAGAAATGCACGTTGCTTTTTCGTGCAAATGGGAACTCTTGGTCAAGAATGAAGACGGACATTTATTATGATAAAAGGTGTATGTGACAAACCATCAACATAGGTTTTATCTTATTTAGGGCTTTGCAGAAAAAGAGCCCTCCTATACCAGGCAAACTTACACCTATATACATACACAAGGAGTGTATATGAACGAAGTAAGGCCATAGCAGCATCAGGCTATTGTCCATTGTATTATTCAAGACTATGGACAGTGCCCTCAAATTGGTATTTTTGTACGAAGGTAAATAAGAAAGGCGCTAATATTTTTATATAACCCAAAAGCATCTTTTTAACTGGGCTTATATAAAAAAACGTGTCACTTGTTAACCATAGAGGCATGATTTGAGTGTGAATTAAACACAAATTCTAAAATTTGCAAATCAAAACTGCTTTATACAAACTCAAAAGGTCGACAAACTCGTTGTGCATTATGATGAGACAATAGGAGTTCGTTTTTTATTTATTCTTTATTCGCTTGTATGTTTTTGGGTGTCGCACATGTTTGCTTGGGCTTTGTACGAGGGGATTTTGAAGAACCATTGGTCATTATCTCCACCCGAAATAGCAGCAATTCTTTCAGGTAGTTCAACCTCAAGGTGACTCCCATGCACGTACAAGAAAGCACACTGAAGTTCAAACCTGATTGTTTTGGCAGCGCTCTCTGCCAGTACGTCTGGGTGATAAAAGGCTCCGCACAGCAGTGTATAGCACACGAGTCAAGCTTTTTCTGTAGGACACGCCGAAAGCAATGTTGAAGTGGCTTGGCATCATACTTGCATGGTTATTGCTTGTGTGGGATGCTTGTTGTCATGATAGCTGCCCTCCGAGTAGTAACTGGACTGGGCATGAGGTAGGCTACATTTGTTTCTTAGAAGCTATTGGATGCTTTCTAATAATTGCACAGTTGATTTTCTACAAGCAAGGCGTCCAACAAAAGAAGCGTCGACCGTTACGATTGTTTATATTATTGTTTAAAATTGTTTAAGATTGTTTAAAATATTATTATCTCAAGAAAGCTGGGCATTGGGGTCACAGAAGTCACGAAGACTTTGCCTGTACCATTGTGTTTACTTTATGTACTATGGTTGAGAAGCCCTTCGATTAGCCACCTTGATGCTCCCTAGGATACGGCAAAAACACAATTTTCTTTTTGTAGCGAGAAAACTGGAACTTTCCTAAAGCAACATTTATTTTAGTTGCAGCCGCACTTTAATTTTAAAGACGACCGCAATATTCTTCATAAAAAGAAAATCCACTTCCGCAGTTCCTTGAAAGGTACAATTTACTTCGAGGGCGCAGGTACGAGGTACTTAGCAATTACAAATATGCGCACGAACAATGTATAACCGTGTGGCTTTTGGTCAGCTGAATCAAAATGCTTGTCTTGGTTACGGCATGCTGTGAGAAATGGTTGAAATGCGCCTGCGACTTCTACTATAAAATCTTGAAATATCAGAAAATATCTCCTAGAAAAAAGTTGTGCGCTCCCGTTTAAAGAAATCATTGCTTTGTAATAGGCTAAATCTTTATTTATTTCCGTATTACCAAAAGGAGCTTTTAAAAAGTTGTTTATTGGCGTTGTTATAATTTCCCCATTACAAATGAAAGGCCCAATACAGTTAGGTGAAACACCAGCTGAGGCACTGTAGTGTGCCCAGTCGCCCTTCAATTTTTGGTTTCAGTTGTAGGCGTGTAATGCCCCGTAACAAGAAATACACTTTGTTATACCTTATTGGATTTCCTAAATTTCACAGACTTTTGTTGATAGAAAATAGTTCTGATGAAGTATTACAAATTAGTAGGGCAGGAAAGCATAAAGCAATCAATCAGATTTGACGGTGATTGTCCGGCCATAGAGCGGTGTTCATGGAGAAGTGGGCTGCGTATTGTAAGGATAGTGAACAATTCCTTTGTAATTGTAGTTCCTAAAAGAGATACAGTCTCGTAGACAAGAAGTTATTTCTGCTTCTCCTGCAATAAAAAATATACGCCGATTCTTCAGCAAGCAATCGACACCCCTTTACGCAGAAATACACCAGTATACCTTATAATAAGGGGCGAAATCTATTGATGATTAAGCATTTCTCGAATTCCCGACGCGACTAAAAATCTCCGTACCAGCAAACAATCCCCACTTTGCTATGAGAGTTGGTCATTATCACAGCTTGCATGTAGATAATTTTAAAGATAACAAAAGCAAAAATATATAAAGCACAGCAACAATTTGATGAATTTTACTGTTGAGGTCTTTATGTGCAACATGGCTACTCTATGTCGGACCGCTCAAAGTGAAAATTGATAGCAAAAGTACAGGCATTGTTCACGCCGGAAAGCTACAACCAGAAAATCGCTCAGATGTAGCAATTCTAAATGCATAACGAGCAAACTTAAAAACTATGCAAACTGTTTTTGTGAAAGTTTTTCTTTGCTTGATATTTGCAGCCCACTGTATAGCTACATCTACTACATGAATAAATTCAGCTTTTCGCCTGGACTGAAACGCACGCACACAATGATATAACGGCACCGTAATATTGCCGTGACTGCGGACGTTGGGGGAGCCGCCGTTAAACAATGCCTAGGCACTTAATTTTGTTGCACTGAAGCACGCTTTCAACGAACCGGCCGGCTGTGAGCGAACAAGCGCTGGTGTTTGAATGTTACGTGGTACGTGTAACCACACACTTGTTGCTACCTGCGTGCTTTGCGATTAGAAAGAAAGTGCAGTCACTTCCGACTGGAGTAATGACCTTGAAAGTGACAGTTAATTAGAGATTCTGCTCTTAATAAACAATATATTTCTTTTTGTGACAATTTTTAATGAATGTAACCAACGGTCTGTTGCATGTTCCCCTTCTGTTCTCAAAATGTAATTGTCATCTAGCGGTGTATAACTTTCGTGTAATCTTCGCGTCGTAACAGTTGCTGTTGCGTTTTCAACTGTTGCTGTTGCTGTTGTGGTTGCTGTTGTGATTACCAACTAGCCGGAACCCTCACGCTTTTAGGTTTCATCTGCATTGAGGACGTTCTTATTTCCTCACCATGCGCAATTTTTGTGTTTCTTTGGTTACATTCCCAGTGTACTGCCATGGACGAGTACAATTGAACGCTTCCGCTAACGTTGATGTTATTAAGTATATCCCCACACAGAGAGCCGACAAGTCGAGAAACTTGTCCGGTGTTATGAGTGTCTCCTAACAATAGATGAGTAGCAATGGTTTCCCAATAGCAATAGCTTTCTTACTGGTACAGTGATTAAAAGCTTTCGCCAGTCGCCTTCTTACCAGCACATATTTGCGAATTATGTACACATGCTTTGGTGGTGAGTGAGGGAGAATTTCGCGCCAGTTAGTTTGTGATAAAATTTCGACACTGAAAAACAAGAACCAAGACACAAGCAGGAACACTTTAACAACATGGACACCAGTGTTAGGTGTTCTTCGTTTTGTCCTCATTTCTTCGCTCATTTTTGTGTCGAATGTTCTACTCTTGCTCTTTCATGTCCCCATCGCTCCTCCAGACCTGTAGTGCGGCGAGTATTTCTTGAATTACAAGGGCAATGATCCGGGATCTGTTTCGCTGGGTTCTTGTTGGTCCTGTATTCTTGTTTTCGTTCCTCACGCCCCGCATGCATGCTCTCGCTCTGCCGTTGCCATGCTAGTATTGTAATGAGCAGGATCAAACCACTACGGTAGTCCTTGTTACAGAGCTCTTAATTGCTTTTCGCAGATGAAAACCGCCACGCCTTCCTGGGTGGAACAATAGCACCCCAAGCTAACAAGTGACCATGTTCTAGAAAGTGCTTGTTCGACTACAATTTTCAATTCGGGAAACCCCACTCACGCACAGGATCTTCTAAAATTATATTTACACGGTGCAGTCCCTCACTTTAGAAGCGATTGCCAAGTGACGCTATGGTGGACTATTTTTGCTAATTATCGTCATTTTTGTCGCATCAGAAGCTCATAGTTCAGAAACAAATTTATGTTAATATAACTTATTTATCGTCTAAAGATGAAGGGAGAGACTGTCCTTTACAGCATTAAAAAGCTCCCACTGCCGTACGGGAAAAGAGCTCCAGTCAATCCGAGTTGGCTGTTTGTGTTTTATTCGTAGCTGTTCACCAATTTCCTGTTTTTATTTTGTATTACTTCTCTATTTATTCTAATAGGCGTATAAATGTATTTAAAAATGTGCCAGAGAAGAATTAGGCTTTCGGGTTATTGTTGTAACTATAGAAAGCACCCTAAAACAAATATGCCGAAAGCTGGCCCCAGTCTATTGAGATGTTGCTTGTTTGAACATACACAATATTACGTCAAAATTCTAGCCCCGACAAGGTACTAATCTCGGTCCAACATATTGAAAAAACGTTTGCAACAGTGTGGTTTTTTTTGGTCCCGACAACCGTATTAGTAACTGCGAACTGCAAGAAACGCTTGAGCTTTGTCTTCGTTGGAAATGGGGTATGGAAATAAATATAAATGTTGCTCGACCGCAGTAGTTAAATACCACCAAAAACGTATTCGCAAGATGAAATATTCACGTAGATAGGCATTCCGTGCTTGCCTGAGAAAATAAATATACGTTGCAATGCCAGAATGACGATTTCCAGGTTTTACTGCAAAAAGTAGTGGGCGCCATTACCCTAAACATCTGGGTTACATGGAGTGGATGGCCGTGAATATGACACCCTTTCAATTTTCAGAAATGCTGGTATAATAAGGATTGAATTTAGACACGCCAACCCACAAACAAAAAAATAACCTCTTCTGTAATGTAATGTGGCTGTCGCCGTACAGTCATGGACAATTCAAATACGAAACCGCGGAGCGCACGACCGAAGGTACTGGTGTCGTCACCTGGCAGCGGCCGTCAAAAATGCACCGACATGCGCTGTTGAGATGGCGGGAAAGAGGCTGCGTGTCCAACTGCGATATGTTGCCCTCTGATCGCTCGCATGCTTGCTTTGTCGCCATGCCTCAAGAGCGCTGAAAACAATCATCAGCGATGCGGCGCGAGATAGTATCTGCGGCCACTGTGTGCTATGATGACACGAGCGCCTGCTCCCCATGTGTGCCTGCGTCACATGCCCACACAGTTTTGCATATGGGGTGCAGTAACTTGCGCGAAAACCGATGGGTACCTGGGTCACGCCCAAAAAATTCTCAATGCTGCCCGCTTCGCAGATTTCTACAAGCACTGCATGGCGTGCCTGCCAAAAAAAAAACAACAAAAAATCGGCCGCGAAATTGTTGTGCAAAGGCAACTGGCCTTAGCATAGTTGGAGCTGCCAAACTTAACTTTTTAATATTAGAATTCTGCCAGTAATTTTCCCAGCCCACACAATGCTTGCAGTTAATTTCTATTGTTAATGTATGTAATGCATGTAATGTATGTATATATAGTCCAGAGTTTGACGGAATACCGTCTGGTCAGGTAAAAACATGGTTGTGACGATGAAACGTAGGTCACTGACCAAGTCAAAGAAGCGGTTTGACGTTTCGGCACCCCTACGGGTACCTTTATCACAATGAGCACGTGCGTGGAAAACGAAGCTATATATTGGGCATGAGGCGTCGCAATGAGGCCGCATAGATACGGTGCAGATTGCCGTCTGTTCTGTTGATAGTGTCGGCCGTCGTCTGAATGATGAGTGATTCGAGCAAATCTAGAAGACAGATTGCGCTCGGTTGTCAGAACATTCGCCTCGTCCTAGTCAACCACGTGTCCCGTTCGCTCACAGTGCTCCGCCACGTGGTCGACTTGGACGATGTGAAAGTTCTGACAACCGAGCGCAATCTGTCCTCTCGATTGCTGCTCGAATCACTCATCATTCAGACGACGGCCGACACTATCAACAGAACAGACGGCAATCTGCACCGTATCTATGCGACCTCATTGGGACGCCTCATGCCCAATACATAGCTTCGTTTTTCACGCACATGCTCATTGTGATCAAGGTACCCGTAAGTGTTCCGAAACGTCAAACCGCGTCTTTGACTTGGTCAGTGACCGACGTTTCATCGTCACAACTATGTATGTATATATATGTAATGTATGTGTAATGTATAACAATAATGTATATTGTTAATGTATCTATTGTTTGCGACAAGCCCCGAACCTGATATATTACTCAGCCATGACTCCGTTAAACAATTCCGCATTCTTGGCGGCCAGCTCATTGTTCAATTCCCAAGCCACTGCATCACGAACGCAAAATATGGCCGGGCCATCAAAATTTAGGCGGCATGCATTTATTTTTGTCTCCATTTCTGTGCGCTAGTTTTCTTCAAGAAAGCATGATGAGCTCAGCAGTATGACTTACGAGAGCGCGCTCGCGGTTCCCACGCATGTACTTGCCGCAGCTGCAGGCAGTTACGCGCCGCATTGCTCTGAACGCGACCACCACCTTCAGGTGCAGTGGCGGTAGTACTTTCAGTGCTTGCAGCGCTCTTGCGGCATGGCGACAAGGCAAGCATGCGAGTGAGCAGAGGGCAACACAACCGTGTTGTTCAAACACACTAATGAACATCTTAGGGAAGTGTCTGAGGCTTTTTTCATATCAATAAATTGCAAAAATTGCGTTAGCCAACCTTCTGTGACCTTGCACAAAAGTGTAATCTGTTGTCTTGCAGAACGTGGGACTTGACGAGTTGCAGGCTTGCGCAGTGATTCATTCTTGAATAGAGCTGTTTTGACATGCGCGGTTTTTGGTGTATATGTGTTTTTCCTTTTCAAATAAAAATTCAGTTGTGAGTGCCGCGCTGTGTCTGTTATCTTCCTCGTCCTCGTCTTACTTGCGCTGGCTTTTTTTTTATTACCATGAATCAGAATTGTAGCCTGCCACTACGGAGCTCCAAATTGCCTACGGGCTGCTCGACACACTGATCAAAGAGATTGATCACTAAGCATGACAGCTGTCGTCAAATAAGCACAATAAATTACCAATGCTCACTGGCCTAATTTCTATACTGATGTTCACAAGCATATTTATTGGTGCTTGTACTTTTATTACCCAAGCGTTTTTAAAGCGTTACTTTATTACCCAAGCGTTTTTAAATTACTGTTTAATTGCTCTTTACTTCGGGGCACTGCTAGCGGCATAAAACAGATAGATAACATAATGCCAATAAATAACAAAAGAAGTCTGTGGGTTAGAGCAGCGGTGTTAGCCATAGTCTGCGCTTTAAGGTAGTCAACGGTATATTTTGTTTTTCCTGAATAATGTTGAGTAATTTTTCGGAAGGTATACCACAAGACAGGTGTTTTATTCTTGGTAGTTTTGTTACATAGTGTCATGGAGTTTTGTATCAGCCTTATTTTGTAAGGTAAGTTGCCGATATGGAAAATCGCGCTACATTCATTAGAAGCAGAATAGTAGTAACAGCTAGGCCTCGCAATGAGCTTAGATAACCCGCTTCTGTTTTTGAGAAGGAAAAATAATAACGCCGTTTTCTTGTGAGGGAACATTTATTGTTCTATTTCAAGTTCTTTGGTTTGCTCACGCCACCACTTTTGAAAATAAGTTTAGATCTTCAAATAAAACGCGGACTTAACCTTCCGTATGCACGTCGTCTGATAACTTTAACTCAGAGTTTAAACTATCGCGACTAAATTGTATGAAGATTTTGTCACTGTTATCACGAAATGAAAAAATGATGTTTCGTGGTTGACTTTGACAGGACAACTTGTTGTGACGTACCCCAGCTGTCACCGCTTACGCTTTCGAATGTCTCCAGTTGCCCAGTTTCAGTTTTTCAACCGATTGCTGCGAATATTTTGTTTTCTCTTCCAAAAACCAGGTTCGTTAGAATTTGTGGCGGTGAAGATGAGGCCCACAACATGTTTCCAAGCTCTGTGAACCCTTTTTGCCGCTTAGTTTTGGGTGAGACCACATAATATTGCTGCAAATCATGTCTTCTGTTTTGCTTCCATGATTAACAATTTATGCGTGCCCAAGCGGGCGACTCTGATATCGGCGTTCGAAACGAAACGCACGTTTTCTTCCCTTTCCTTTGTATGCCGCGCAGGTTATCTTATTTTATACAGGTAGCATATCGTCCTGTCGCCACAAGACAAGATTGCGGCTCTTTAATCGTGAGTGTTCTCGCTTTATTCGATTCTTTTCGAACAAATGACGCGCAAAGGTAGGGTCTCACAGAGCACATCCCTCCGCTATCGATTCGGCGACACCTATACGTGTGATGTTAACGCCACACTGTAGAATGATTATTCGCCGCTTGGATACTGTCTTTTTTTGTTTTTAGAGCAGCATAAGTTTTCGCTAATAACCTGCGTAAACTCCAAGAACCCTGCGTGGTCCTTGACCCGGAGACATTTGATGGAGGTGGATATGCGCACACGTAATGCTGTCTATGCCCTCTCGAAGCCCTCAAGGTAGCCCAACTCCAGCCACCCGCCGAATGGAAGAGTTACCGCCTGAGAAGTTTCTCCTGACGGAAACACCAAAGTTAAGGACCGCCGCAACCAATGTCATTGGGCAAGAAGCTACTTCGCGAGTCGTACTGAAACAGCCCCGGGTACCCCAATCGTTCCAAGAATCCCCAGCTGAAGATACAGAAAAGTAATTGGATAAGCAGGATCACGGACGCATTTCACTTTCGTAGGATGCCGAAGAAACGCTCCAGCATGTGTTCTTTTATTTAAATGACGCAGCTCATAATCGGGTCCAGAACCATGTGAGTTCAGTAACGCCGTGGAGGCTTTTGAAGGCGGAATTGGTAAAAACGGTCTTTAGGGTTATTTTAAAGGACTAATGCTTTACTTTGGAAAATATGTATATGCATTGCTAGACAAATAGGGCAAAAAACGTGAATGTAGTAGACAGACGACGACAAAAGCGCTTCTCGTTCCCTATGCAAGTTTTTGTTCGCTGTTTTTTAACGTATTCTAAAGGAGATAGCCAAAATCTTCTTGAAACGCACACACAACAGCCCAGTGCAGCTGCGGTTTTGTTCGTTGGAGACACGAACAGACTGTTCTCTCAAGTGAAGCTGATTTCGCGAAAAAGAAAAACCTAAGCTTTCTTATGCAAGCCGTAAAATAGGCCCCGTCGCTCTGAAGGTGCGTGATTCTATAAAAGTGTCGCTGATTTCGCTACTGTAGCTGCTGTGATTGAGACGACTCTTGACATGCGCCGAAAGCAATACCAACGGCAAGTTAAAGTATTGACTGCAAACTAGGCTGATGTTCTTGGAATCTCTGCGGTTGCCTCGCGTGAAAGTATAGGCGCCGCATTTCATAAAAAAGCTGCGGAAATTCTTCCAAACCACGGTTCAACCTCAATAACGGCGTTATTCGATGTGTTCTGTCAGGAAGCACCACATGCAGTGCAGACTCCCTCGCCGTTGGAAGCATGCCGAGACACCCCACGGGGGTCCGTGTGTATTCAAGGTAACAATATTGGCGACACATCGAACCCCGAGCCTTGTTACATAAGCTGTGACCAACCGTGGCGATACGTTGCGAGGTTGATCGTAGAAGCCTCGGACGATGGCAGTAGTTGCCCCTTGTCAAGTTCCAGCTGATAAACTTCCTGTTCGTCTCTAAGGAAAAACGCTTGGAGACCTTGCTGGGCGCCAGAGTACCCCAGCCGACTCTGCCCTGCCCGTTTCCTGATATCGTCTATGGCGTATGAAGTCAAAGATTTCTAAACCCGATGGATAGCCCCTAAAATTTCCGCACCGTAGTGAACTTCCCCTAGTTATCCAAGCCAGCATTTCCGACACAAGCTGGATTTCCGCTACTTATTATTGATTCTTAGAACAATGATTACGTAACCACATACGTCAAAGTCTGTTTTCCTAATCGCTAAGTTAATCAAAAGTGTGTTTGGAAAAATCACAACGCCTGAAATACCCTGTTGTGAAATACTTGAAGATAATAACTAAACACACAAAATCTTCTCAAACCGACCCCAATCCATGGTTTTTTTAAAGAAAACCTCTCCCCCTAAAAAGAATAAAGCCTTCACAAGGGGTGATATAGCGGGTGAACCTCAGAAATAAAACTCACTTGCTGAAGTGCCTACGAGACCAAGCAGTTAGGGATGTCAAACTGCCTACGGTCCGCCGATATGACCAAGAAATCGCCACCAAGAATATCCTTAAAATCGATCGTTCAAACACTACGTATAGGTGACACGCAGGATTTCTGCATTGTGAAGTAGGACCATATATCCCGAAATCACGACGCTCCTTCCCATGCCAACGGTACGGGCACTATAGTAATACGTGCGGGGGAGAACTTACATGTGCAAAATGTTGCGATCACCACAACTCTACAAATAATTGTACAGGTAGTTCTTACGTATTGCCCCAATGTAGAAGGGCCTCACTCGGCATATTCTTAACTCCGCCTCAATTTCCATAAAAGTAGCGCATTAACTTGAAATTTAGCCAAAGAAATCCCACTCAGACCGGCGAAAAATGTTCGCCTGTGTCACTTCTCTAAGGCACGCCGACGCACCACGACCGAGACAGTACGGCGACTGGTATCGGCAGTTCTGCATTCCCGTGACGCGGCCTTCGTCCTACCTGCCTGCACTAAATGTATCTGCAGTAAACACATCTAACCAGCAAACATGCAGTCTTTTTGAAATAAGAAAGAAGAGAGACGGATTCACACACTCCTGGAGTGGTGTGGCCATTGTCGCCCAGTCGATTTAAATACTGCCCTTGAGGGTGCTGCACTTCGAACAATAAGATATATTTCATAATACAATATGAACCGTTTACTTATCTCCTGATTTCCAGCTACCCAGCTGTGATTTCGGGGCGCTGATAGATCAGCTGTCTGAACCCTGCATTCTTGCAGCCGCCCTCAAAGCACTAATACGCACTAAAGAACTTCGCGCACGGATGCCCGAGGTCGTCTTGTCGTAAAATTTTTAACCTCTTCAGGACATGCCTATTCAACAAAAGACGGCCTTCATAACCTAGGAGACACACATACTCCTAACTTACCATGGCAATTGGTTTGGCACGTCCAATACTTGAGTGGGACGTGCGCAGAGACCCGTACGGTAGTGACCAATGTCCTAAATCAGTGACCAATTTCCTAATTTCCTAACGCATATAGGTAAAAGAACAAGCAGTTTATCTTCAATTAACGGGTTTAATGTAACCAGAGAGAATTGGAGTACATTTAGGCAAACGTCTAAACTTCACCACATGTACACAAAACACTTGCATGCCGAAGAGGCAACCAAACTAGTCACGGCGCCAATCTTTGCCACCCCGAAAAGTCAATCCAGCAGTCTTGCGGTGCTCCGCGCAGCTAAAGGAGGCCCTGGATGAGCGAGGACTGTAGGCGGGCAGCAGAGGCATAGAACAAGTCTTGGGCTATATATCTTCGGTACCCCAGCTCTGGTTTTGATTTGATTGATTGTGGGGGTTTAACGCGCCGACGCAACGCAGGCGATGAGGCGCGCCGTAGTGGAGGGCTCCGGATTAATTTTGACCACCTGGGGATCTTTAACGTGCGCCGAAATCTCGTACACACGGGCGTTTTTGCTTTTCGCCTCCATCAGAAAAGCGGCCGCCGCGGCCGGGAATCGAACCCGCGACCTCGTGGTCAGCAGCGCAACGCCTTAGCCACTGAGCCACCACGGCGGGTCACCCCAGCTCTGGTTATCTCATCTCTTTAACAAGAGCAAAGGCTTTTAAATGCGGAGCATTTCAGTAACTAACGATGTCACCCGCGTTGACGTCCGTAGTCCGCACCGCACCACTCCCTACTATATAAAAAAAAATACTATCCGGCGCCCGGTTTCGATTCCTCGACCCTGCGGGCGGAACGCAATGTACATGATGCTCTACCCACTGCGCCACAAAGCCGACACAGAATGGGACACTACGAACGCGCCTTATATCGTTGACTCATTCAAATTACTGCTGACGAGTGCTCTCTCGTCAGCAGTTGCAACAAGTACCACAACATTAACGTAACGCAAACTACTTAACGTCGTGCGCCCCCGGAAATGCTCTGCATTTGATCGTGCTCCTCGCGAGGGGGATGTTTTACTGCGCCTTCTCTCGGTAGCGGGACCCGTGGCGCCATCTGGCGGAGGCGCGGCACAACTCGTAGCACTTTCTTTGAAAAAGCGCCTCGAAGCGCGGCACATATGAAATAGGGATGACGCGCTTTCGAGGCAATCCGCCGACGCGGCTGCTTTGTGTACAGACTCGGCGGCGAGCGTCCGGGGATTCTGGTGCCGACCGAACCCCATTTTTTTGGACAACGAAGCAGGAATATACAAACATGTGCGCCATGAGCAGGAAAGAAAGAATTCGCGCCTTTCTGACATCCACAAACTCGTACAAAGACACACACATGGTCTGAATACGAATATATAAACTTAAAGGTTGAGAAACGCACAGCGTATCTCTGGTCCGCACAACGGGAGACACACACACGAAAACTAGGCAAACGCCTTGCACAACACTTCCAACACGTGTCCAGTTCTCAACACAACACAAAGCCATTCATGAAACAAAAAAATACCCAACGAAAACAACTCAATTCGTAATAGTAAGACAAAAACTCTCACATTTCCCCGATTTCAACAAGTGAGCTGAACTGTACTGGCTGTACTGGCCACATTTAGGCCGTTAGACTCTTGGGCAGACAACATGACATACAATATTAATATTACATACATGGAATGCATTAAAATTTATCCTACCTATGTACAGACACTCTAAAACACTCTTACTCCTATGCAACAAAATATGGCTGTCGGGGTCCTTCTGTGATCTTGGAGGGAGGCCATATTTGTGTTTGTTTCTGAAGGAGATATAACAGCTTTTTTTACATGCAACTTTTCATCCTATCGCTCTGACCGTCTGTCTGTGACGTTTCCCCGAGAAGGTATTTAATTGGAGACTCCTGTACTTTTGGAATAATGTGGTCTTTTTGAGAAATGACAGGCAAGTTTCAGGCTGTGACAATCCGCAAATAATCAACTCTTGGGTACAGAATCGTTTATAAGCAATGACCTTCATCACAAACATAATTGCATTTTGAGTGCGAACTGGTATACCACTCCCAGCCAAGGAAATGTTCATGACCGCGTCAGCAGAAGACTCCCAAGACTTGCTGGGACCGGCAGGAATCAAACCTAGACCCGCATAGAGAGACGGAGCGAGATTGCATCGCCTTACAGTCTAAGATACACTCTTTTTTTTTCTTTATTAGCAGTCTTCAACAAACATACAACACAAAAATAACACACGATGTATTTGGTACAAAACACACCGACATAAACACACAAGCCGTGCCTCCGGCTAGGCTTTGTCATTTAATCATCACTTTATTGTAATTAACGGCTCTATAAAACCCAACCCATCTGGTACTGGCTGCTGGACTCTCAGCCTCTCAACGAACTGCGTGACACTCTTCCGCAGAAACTGCCGGGACGGTCGGGCATCCACGTCGCCATGGTGCCACGCCATGCGCGCCCGCAATATGCTGTGAAGGCTCAGGAGCTTAAATCATAGGGGACTCCTTCGTTATTTCCTATGGGTAAATACCGCATTCCATGAGGGTTAAGTGGGAAGTCTTTGTGTAACGTTCGCTTCATAACATCCCAAATGTAAACCGCCATCCAACAGTGTATAAAAACGTGGTCTATGTTATCTGGTTGCTTACAAATTGTGCAATCAGTACCCCACTGTTTATCTACCCCTTTTCTTTTATACATGTTTGCCCAGTAAGTGTCACCGAAAAAAGCTTGAAAAAAAAAGGACTTCAGCCCTGCTTTTACAGACATACGCTTAACTATTTTCAGTACATCCTGCCCTGGGCCTTCTTTGTACATTTCTATATATCGTGGTACCGGAAACAGACTGCCGCCAACATCTTTACGTAGTTTCTACGTGACACTGTACTCAAATATTCCATCAAAAAGCGAGTTGACAGAAACCTGAGGGACATGAAAACGTCTTTAAAATATGCTGAAATCCTTCCCTGCATGTGCAAACTGGTTACGACAAATTCCGGCAGCGCTTGAGACAGCCGCATCGGGCTAACTGTTCGCAAAAAAGGATCACTCGTATCGCGAAAAAAAGGAACCTTTCCCAAGTAGATGACCAGATAAACAAAGCAAAGGCACGATGCATTTTCTCTACATTCAAACGCGATCAGTGCAACACTTGCATAACATACCACACATTGACAATAAATATAAATTACAAACGGTCACTTTAGCAAACATTGAAAGAAAAACCCTTTTCCGCTTTTCTGCCCTGTCGCGTATGCCCTAGGTTCGCTGTCCTGGCAGCACTCCAGTGGCGTCCCTAGATACCTAACGGGACTGGTTTCCCAGCTCACGTTGGCGAAACATTCCGGCGTCAAAGTCAAGTCCCCAAGCCAGAAGCCGAAACATTTTCCCCAGTTTACCCCACTACCAATGATTGACCCAAAACATTTAACAATGTCCACCGCTTTTGTAACGCTTTCCTTGGTCGTGCAGAAAAAAGCAATGTCGTGGGCGTAGGCAAGAAGTTTTACCTCTGCCTCACACAGCTGAAACCCGCGATTGTGTTCACTTTCAATAATTTTCAAGCAGAGCGTATCGATATACAGGCACGAAAGAAGTGGGCTCAGAGGGAAGCCCTGCCGCACCGACCGCTCCACGCTAATGGGAGCTCCCAACATCTTGGTTACAATATATCTCGTGGTGCACTTACACTAACGCGAGGAGACGGGGATACATATGGTGTGCTCAACGAGCACATTGGCGGATCTACCACCTGCACTCATTCAAATTCCTCGTGTGAAGCGTAAACTGCATAATGCACAATAACGATATTATCGTGGTTTTGATTAGCAGCGAACGAAACAGCGTCTGTGAAAGTAGACGGCGGACAGGGCGCTCTGGTGGTGACACATGAAACAAGAGTGAGGAGAATGCAGTGAGAGAGATGACCCCATAGCCGCCCATGCCGGCCACCTCCTCACCCTTCGCCAGGCGCTCCTCTCTATTTTCTTTCTTCCGTCTCTGCTGTGCTAGGCGCTCCGCCTCCACGAATGCCAAGAAAGGGCTGGCAGAGTCTCTTGCTTCACTCTTTATAGAGCCACGTGTATGAATACAAGAGTCGTCGCGGAGGTAATCGTTGTGGCCTTCGTTTACCGCTTCGCAGTCCAGGCACCGTCCCAGCTTAGATTTGAGCAATATTTTAAAATAAAAATCTCATGATAGGGCATGGGACTGCAGCTTTCCTCAGAGGATTAAAATTATTTGAAATATCAGGTAACATGACGAAGACTTCAGAGTAACACGTCTAACATGTTATTTCAGGAGGTAGTAAGGTCGACAAGAAAATAATGTGTCTGCCGAGTTTCGGGCTGCACATTCTTTATTGTGGAAATGAACTCAATGAAGAAGGCACTGCTACGAACAATTACTAATTCCATCTTTGCGGATGTTCTGCGATTAAATTTTAAGTTCTTTAATCCGTTCAATTGCGAACGCCAAAAGCTAGCTTGGCGTCAGTAAACTTGCTCGGTGCGAGGACGAAGACAGAAACTTCATCCGGCAAGAAGGATCTGCGAAGGATTTTGAAACTTCGCACTGAATACCGACAGACACTTACAATAATTTGTTCCTGAAAGGCGTTTTGAGCACACTAAATGAACACGCGCAATCGCTAGAATGGGTGGTCAGAGACATCTGTGCAAAGTAGAGCACTTTTAAGGGCAGCAGAGAGCTCGTACTTCCGTTGCAAAGCTTGTTGCCACGTTCACACCCTTTCCTGCGTGTTTGTGGGCTCCGTCGTCTTCCGGTTGTAGGTCATTGATTCCCCGACGTGCGTTACGAAGCAGAAATCTTGCAATTCCACGGCGTTTTCTCGCACGATTCCGGGGAAGGGAAGCGTTGTCTGCTTAGCATGGACGGGTCGCTGCGGTGCGTTTGGGTAATTAACCCTTGCTGCAGCACGCTTAACGCTACCGTGTTAGTCCAAATTCCTTTTAACACGCTCCCCGTCAATACGCGTTGGCCAGGCCAACACAACGACGTAACGGCAGCGACGCCTACTTTCGCTCTGGCTGACCGCATTGTCAAATGGCGCCGACGGCGACTCGAACATGTCGGCCGATCGAAAGTACGCGTGGTGTGACTGGCTCACTGACCGAAGGCGCCTTCAATACCGATTAGCCGAACGGTAGTCGGGGATTGATCTGGAGCCGGAAACGCCCCCAGACAACATTCGTGCGGGATTGAATTCGGCTCTCTTCTGTTCGTTCCTGGAGTGTAATAAACACAGTAATCTCCATTAAGTTCATACAACTCAACACCAGCACTGATGTGATCCGTATTTCGGCTTACGGCACTTCGTCCGTTCGCTTTGGCGACAATTCGTTTCCCGGAGGTGCAAACTGCATATTCGTGTGCAACGAGTAACTCTTGAAGAAATTATAGCCTCAGTTATGAGCAGTAAAGGAGTTACGGAATGTTTATTAGGTAATACGGAGTCCATATCGACCAAATGACTTAGCGTACAGCTCAAAACAAACCACGGCAATCACTACTCACGCAGTGCTAAATCACAGCCGCAGACTAAACATAGTGCTGCGAAAGATCAGCTATGATGGGGGCATTAGGAAACTTTACTGTACAACTATTATTTAAGAACTTTTCTGACAACCAGCCAGGAACCGTTGAAATCAAGCAGAAAACATTGATGCGACAGAAAGGGTGGGTCTCGATTTAGCATACAGGTTATTTCGGCGCAACTGCCTGTTGTGTCATACCGCAGCGGGATAAAAAAGGATTGCGCTCATTCGCACAACGTCGGAGGTTTTAGTCTAGGCAGCATGTTTAAGGACGCAGCCCTTTGGCGCTGGTCCCCGGGCCACGCAGCAAGATTATAATCTTGTTCCGTGGTCTTGGCCCGTGCCCTGGGCTCACAGCGTCGGAGTCGTCGTGACCGAGCGTACGATGGGAAGACCGACGAGGGAAAGATAACGAACGATTGCAAGACCGCACGGTGAAATAATGCAACGGGGGAGTGTGTCGCAAAGTTGGAAGGGGAGGGCGGTTCGCCGTGAAGGCGAGAGCCAGCGCTCTCCGAAGGTGTGCGGTGGGGAGTGTAGGGGGCAGTATGTTGTGCGCGCACAAGGCGCTCCATGGCTTGACGCTTGACTAAAACGTGGGGCAGGCGTGCGGGTGAATAATATGTGCGTTCGCTTAAGACGCAGTTAGCGGTCCTTTCCTGAGACCCACTTTGCGCCGCCGACGTAGATGCTCATCATCGCTGCCGTCTAGAGAACCCAAGAGTGAGTGCTTTGTCAGCGCACTGCTGCTGCGTACAGATATCGCATTAGGGAGTATCGGAATCGCCAGCTGATATTATTTTTTTGTTTTGCGTTGTTTCTTAAGTGGCATGGTTCACGTATTCACAAGGAGGGGGTGTATTGCAGGCGGAAATGAACGCACGACGCACTCTTAAAAATGTCTCTTACCGAGCAACCCTTCGGCTGTTTTTTTGTTACGATTATAAATGTTTAAAACCATTCGGAAGAACAGAATGGAATAAAAGTACTTCCTGTGTGCGTGCAGATATGGCGTTACCACAACACGACGAACCCGACATTGGAGCGAACGAGCGGCCAAATTAGCAATATACAAACCAAGGTCGCTTAGGAAGAACGCATGTACGTGCTCACTCCAACAAATTTCGAGGTCATTCTTTAGTCATTCGGTCGTATATTTTACACTTCCATATCCAACAAAAGTCGTCGCCGCGTACGGGCGGGGACAGGGTCAGCTTCTTTTTGCGCAATCTTTCGACGTGGTGTGGGAACGTAACAGTCCCACTTCATTCCTTCCGTCAGCCTTTCCACCCGTAAGTGCAGTACAGGATTCATGAACAGAATAGTAAAAAAAGGGCGCTGAACTGAAAGCAGAAAGCCAGGTGGCCTTGTCCGAAAGCGATGCTGTGGCGGAGAATATCGCCGCAGCAGCGTACGACGCCGCAACCGGATATTCTTGCAAACGCACTGCGAAGCAAGGCATCATGGGAATGCATGCTCACGCGGTGCGAGGACATGGCCGAAACAAGGGAGAATCACAGCGTGGTGGAAAATGCCGCGTTTTGATTGGCAATATCTTCCGTAATACTCATCGGTCTAACAAAATTATTGAAAGAAATGATTATTAGAACGCTTAATTATGTGAAAATGGGAACACCCATGTATTCGATAAATCACTTTCAGAGCACCCTTACTCCTTTGGAACATGGCATGTACACGCGGCTTTTAAGAGCATATTTGTGAGTTGCAATCGTCGTCACTCGCACTTGAACCGCTCAGCCAGCATTGGCATTTCCTGCTCTACGGAACGCTAGTGCCATCTCGTGAATAAAGCGCCTTTAACATCCTGATCAAGGCTTTAAGAAAACAAGAAAGTAAGATGAACTTTCTGAGGCGCGTCAAGCAGGTGTTCTCGGAGTTACCGTTTATGTCTAGATAAAACATTTATTAAACAAAACTGAAGCTGTTACCTTAATCTGTAAGGACTAGAGATAACAACAATGTATACGTTCTTCATTGTCGCGGTGGTTAGGAAACGGAGGTCAAGTTGACAATGTGAACACGACCTAGTTTAATAGCTACTTGTGTGGCCGACTTGTTTTTTGTTCTTTTTAAGTGAACGTTTGGTTATGAAAAGCTTGCACGAGCAGTTAACGTTTTCTCACTGCTACAGTTTAGTGCATATCGCAAAGGGTTAAAGTAAATGGCCACTGCGTTCATGTAGAAAAGGAACACAAGTTCTTGTGTGTAGTCTTAGACAGAAAACTGACATTGATGCGTGACATCGAACAGCTTAAACATGAATGTCCAAAAACGAACATGTTTAAAATGCTTTCACAACAGTCCTATGACGAGGAAAAACAACTCCTCTTAAGTGTCTTCCTTGGAATATGAGAGTGCCGTCTATGGGTCAGCAATAGAATCAGCTGTAATGATGCTAGACCCAGTGTCTTATTAGCGCTTCCCCTCGCGTTGGGTGCATTCTGCACTATCCCAGTACTGAGCCTATATGTCCAGTGCGATGACTGTTCTCTACCTCACCAGCGAACAATCATGGACATTTTATACGCGTTTCAAGTTTCATCGTTACCCCACCGCCCTTTGAAACCTATGATGTGGGATTCAACCACGTGCCAGTTTCCGTCAGTCTATCTACTGGTTATTTCTCAAAGAGGGTGACAGAGGGAGAGTGTGAACTGAATTTTTGGGCGCTTGTAAATAATCTCTCACACGTGTTTTAGCGGTATCGGAGATGCGTTACGTATCGTGCTACCTGTCGTTTGTGACAGTGGATAAAACCGAGTACGAACGGCTGAAATTATGAAACCGTCCCTGTTTTTGCTATAGAAACACAAGCGTGCACAAATTTTTAGTGATGCACCTTAAACCGCCAATAACGTGTCCTGTTCAACGCATGGACTCGATTTTCTGTTCTGTTCAAACCTGAATGTCAAAAGTCATAAACAACATTATTATTCCACAAGCCTACCGTATTTTTTTCGTTTTACTTATATAGTTCAAAATGCCATTTCTCAATGAAACTTTCGCAGATTTCGTTACCGTTGTAAAAACCATGTTAATAAAACCCATGTCAACTTTTGTAAAAGTTATGTTGATAGTCTCGGTCAAAAAACGATTGCGTTAGCATTGAAGTCCAAAAGGGTCATGGTTTGGGCCTGTTGGTGATGCATAATGGAAACTGAAAGCGCAAAATAGACACGGACAAAGAAAGGGGACAACAGGACGAGCGCTCGTCCTGTTGTCCCCTTTCTTTGTCCGTTTCTATTTTGCGCTTTCAGTTTCCATTATGCGTTAGCATATCTGTTATAACCAACTGACCATGCGGTGGGTGAAAGATCACCCTGGTATCACCAGGAAAGAGACCGCCCATAAAATGGCTGCTCTGCTGCACTTAGAAATATAGTATACACAACAACATTACCCTACCCTGACCTCATGCCACGCATCAGACAGGATCTTCGGAAGACATGGCAAGCAGACTGGAGTGCACCGACAGTGAACAAGCCACACATAATAAAACCACGCTTAGAACCATAAACCGACACATGCAACCCACACACAGAAGTCGCCTAGGCTAGATTACATATCGATACACGCATCCGACACATTTACACTTGCTCCTGGCTCATCAAGCCCCTTTGCAGCGGGTATGGAGAGTACCTATTCGTTATCCGTAGTTTAATTTAATGTCAGGCACAAGACATAATGGGCCCAAACACTTCCCTTAAGTCTGAAATGACATATCCAACTCAAGTCATCACTCCTTTTACTGACGATCACAGGCTTTCTGTCAGACGGGTTTCTTACTGATTATCTTATTTCATGCCCTATTTCACCTTATTCATGCCATGTATCACACCTTATTTCATGTCATGCATAATCACAAGCTGGCCCTCTACACCACACTTGTTGATCGCCTTTGATTTTACTTTTGCTCTTGCTCACCGATTGTAGTATTTCCCGCTTCATCTCAGTTATATAACCACTTTGTTCGTGATCTTTGCCCCATTCCGCCTTGCTCTATTAACGTCGAACCATCATCATCATCGAGATTATCATCTGTTCACCCCATGTTATCCGAGTGGCGCTCGCTACCATGCTCAAGCGTCAGATACAGTTGGGATAACTATAGATAACCCAGAAAATGACGGAGAACACATAGGCCCAGATAGCCGAATTGGTAAGACATCTGAAATCTAATCGGAAGGCGTTAATTGGGTACCCACTCTAGACGCAAGTTTCTCTTCATTTCCTGTCGTTCATAAATAAAAATGTTACCTACTCTCGTATGCCTCTCTTTGCGTTTTTGACAACCACCGTTTCATGCTATGTGAAGTATATATATATATATATACATATATATATATATATATATATATATATATATATATAGCGAATCAGAATGGGAAAGAAGGGGCTCATTGAATTGACATAAATAAGAACTGGCAGTCAAGGAAGCCTCGGAAAGCCTAGGGGAGATTGTGGTAGGTCATTGAAACAGATAAGGAACACAGAAAGACAAAGAAACAGGAGAAAAAATGCCCACCCGTTGGGATCTGAACCCACGACCTCCAGTCTACGCGTCTGGTGCGACGACCACTACCCTACCGGCGGGGCTGTCCTTTACTCCACTTTCCGGGGTATTCTTGTTAAGGTATTTTCGGTTCCTGCGCTTGAGGGTGGTAGCCAGCGCCCCTCGGTCGTGGGTTCGGATCCCACACAATGAGCATTTGTTTTCCACTTTCTGTCTTTCCAAATTCCTTATCTGTTTCAAGGACCCACCACAATGTCCCTTTTGCTTTACGAGGTGTTCTTGAATGCCAGCCCTTATATCTCTAGATATCTATCTATCTATCTATCTATCTATATATATATATATATATATATATATAGATATATATATATATATATATATATATATATATATATATATATATATATAGATATATATATATATATATATATATATATATATATATATATATATATATATATATATATATATATATATATATATATATATATATATATATATATATATATATATATATATATATATATATATAAATATATATATATATATATATATATATATATATATATATATATATATATATATATATATATATATATATATATATAGACAGACTCTAAGGGTTGGCAGTCAAGAAAACCTCAGAAAGCAAAGGGGGGAATGCGGTAGGTCTTAGAAACAGATGAAAAATTTTTTGAGTCAGAAAGAAAGTGGTGAAAAAAAAATTCCAGCGCTTTCCAGCGAGGGGAACACGAGTAAATGCAGAGCATTGGGACCTCAGTACTGGTTGAAGGCAGTGTTGCTTCCATCGCTTCTTCCGTGATGCTGGAGTACCAGACACGAGTAAACGTGGGGGCGAGCGTCAACCAAGGAAAGAAGGAGCAACGCAGTGACTGAAGCACGAGCGACCGCTAGACGCTTTATACTTGCAGCGCGCGCAGTAGAGGGAGAGCAGTACGGGACGGGGGGGAGAGCGCGCATGCGTAAGCAGCGCGCGCCCTTCCACGCCCCACCGCGCTGCTATCACGCACCTGTTACGCCGAGACCGCCACGGAGCGAACGGGCTGACTACGACGCATGCGCGCGCCAGCTGCTGTTGAGAGAGAGGAGAGAGGAGGGAAGGAGGAGAGGCGCACCTGCTGCGGACGCGGAGCTGTTGACACCGTCCGACGCAGGAAGAGGCGAGCCTAAAAAATGCTCTGCATTTAAAAATGCCCGCCGGGTGGGATCCGAGGCCACTACCTGCAGAATACCGGTCTGGTGCGATGACCACTACGCTACCGGCGGGGCAGTTTCCCCACCACTTTCTCGGGTATTTATGTTAAGGTATTTTTTGTTTGCTGCACTTGGAGGTCGTAGGCAGCGCCACTCGGACTACTCGGGGTGAAGGGGACCTTCTTTACAAACACCGGGCCGTGACTCGAGTGTCTATGACATGTTGAGAGTGGTCAACCAGCGTTGAACCCTCTTAAGGTACTTTTGGCACCAAGACTGCCAGAACAAGGACCCTCCCTATGCCTGTAGCGAATCACAAATGGGAAATGAGGGGCTCGGTGAATTAAGACAGAATAAGGGTTGGCAGTTAAGAAAACCTCGGAAAGCAAAGGGGGGAATGCGGTAGGTCATAGAAACAGATGAGGAATTTTTGAGCGCGAGGTTTCCTTGAACCGTTTTGCGAACCGGTTCGGGAGATTGAAGTGGTTCGCTAACCTGTTCAATGAGTTGAATTGGCATTGAAATTTAAAAAAAGAAATATTTATAGTTTAAAACGACAGTCAAATCAAAACACAAACAGAAATGGCAAATTCTGCTGTTCCGCAAGTGAAGCGGCGCAATTGCAAAGCAAACTTTAAACAATTACGAGATATTCAAAAAGCAGATTAGGTGGCGATGGTTTACTACCTACTTTCTCGCCCAGACCTTATGTTCTCCTAGTGACTATTAACAAAGCCACCGACAAGTCATATGACGGTGGGATATAATTTCTGCCCATTCCTTTTTTGTTGAAATCGCAATCGTCGCTATGGAATCGCCCATCACGCTAACTTTGAAACCTTTATTTCAGGCCTGCGTAATGGCGCGTTCAAATACCATGGCTTCATACAAATGGTGCATATTTCTTATATTCATAACAGAATACAAAAATCCTATAACAGGCGCATAAATAGTAACAATGAATAATACTATTTGGCCACCCTTAATAATTTGTTAGCTGCCACCTTCTCGAATGTGTTAGCCACACTTTTGTTAAAAGTAAGCTTTAGTTAACGCTCAGTCACCGCATTATTGCTCCGACAACTGCAATTCTTTTGCGATAGCTATGCCGGATGTGTGCATTACAATCGGTATGTCATCGTACGCCTAGCCCACGGCTGTTGTTCCGTGCGCTACATTGCGCAATCTTATAACCGATTATGCTGTTACAAAATGAAAAAGAAATTTGACACGCGGAGCAAAAGACGGGACTTTTTTGGGTAGACGCTCTTTAATTAGTCCACAGCAGTACTCCCCTCCGGAACGAGTAGCAGTAGAAGTAATGTAGCGAGTTGGGCAGTCAGTACAAGTGCACCTTCGAAAAAAAGCAGGTCTGAAAGGCAAAAAACAGCACAACAAGGAGAAAAGATTATCGCTGGGTGAATGGGGCAGTGTGAAGTACCAGCCTGCCTTTCTGCACGTGCCATCTGCTTTATTACTGTTTCTGCTTCCAAGACAAGGTCGAGGGCTGCAGTTTTGTGCCAAGGGATTAAGTGCGCACCTAAACAGTTTTCTCTGTCACAACTGTTGCTAATTGTATCTGTAAAAAACGCAACTTGTCTACTGTACTCTCTTAAAAAACTGGCCACGGAACTTACTTCCTTCGAGTTGACGACATGTTTTTTGTGAAAGGCAGGGCAAAGAAAAGTATAGAGCAATATCCACGTTTTGGTGCTTTTTCTACTTTATCGGTTTTACTTACTTTTGCCTAATATTTATAAAACGGGATTCGCCTTTTCGCTGTTGTTGCTTTTCGTGTAAACACATTGAAAAAAAAACTCGCGCATTTCTTGACCCGTGCTATATCTCTGCTCCGAGTCGCAGGTAATGTTGCAGGCCAGCAGACATAATTTAACCAGCTGGTGATGTTAAACGTGGATCAAAATCTCAATACACGTACGTTCTCGATTTCCATCTACTTCTGAAAAGCGGTCGTTGGGAAGGGAGATCGAGGCCACTTGTGGTCAGAAGCAAACGGCTCGGCCACTGAGCACCTCCTGTGGTCACAGTTGTCAAGCATTCAGAATTTGCAGGTGTCGGAACTTTTCAACAAATCATGAAATGCAAAAAGTTTGCACACATCGGGTGTGGGCTTTCGCTGTTGCGCAGTGGAGCACTCTTTAATCTTGATTGCTCTAATAAAGTCGGAGTTAGGGAAGGGCAAAGTTGTTTTATATCCCCTGCAAGCTGCCGAGAATGACATTTCCTTTGGTCAGCTTGAACAACGCCCGTGGTTCCAGCAGCAACAGACCATTGCTACATTGGGGCCGGTTCATTTCCTTTGCTGTTACATAGAGCGTAATAATGTTCAAATCGCTGGTGGGGAAAGCGCGCCAGCGGATACGGAGTTGATAGTACGTAAAAAATAACGCCCGAATTGCATTGACTGCAATACTAACAATGGGGGGTCGAACCGTTTCGGCATGAACCAGTAACCATTATTTCTTTTTTAGGTGGAGTTCTGGTTCGGGTTCAGCGTGCTAAAAACTAACGGTGCAGGTTTAGTTCGGGCAAAAATACTGGTTTAGTTCCGGTTGTTGGTTTGGTTCATTTGTGTCTTTGTTCGCGCGTGCGTGCGTGCGCGTGTGCGTGTGTGTACGCTCGTGAGTGCGTGCGTGCACGTGCGGGAACGCGCGCGCGCGCGCGCGCGCGCGTGTGTGTGTTTGTGTGTGTGTGTGTGTGTGTGTGTGTGTGTGTGTGTGTGTGTGTGTGTGTGTGTGTGTGTGTGTGTGTGTGTGTGGATCGGTGGGTGGGTGTGTGTATGTTTGTGTGCGTGCATGCGCGTGTGCATGCGCGTGTGCGTGTGCGTGTGGGTGTTTGCGTGCGGTTGTGTTTGCCCGAGTTAGAGAGATATTCGCCGGAAATATACGGACGATGTGGCTGCCAATCCTCGTTGGCACATTTGGGTCATGTTATACAGAACACTGAACTTTAAAAGTCAAGTTTTGCTAACCTGGGCGACGTGTTTTGCCGTCGCGGAGGATCTCACCTTCATTTCACCGCAAGTGCGCCGTATCTTAGCCGAAACGTCACGTAACTCGACAGGCCGAGCTCCCCTATCCACTGCGTTGACAAAGCGCCGCCGCTGACGCCGCCCCTGCCGGCTTGGCGCATGCGCTGTCCGAAGCTGGTTCGCCGCCTGACCATGCGACTCCCCGGGTGCATGCGAGCTTGGCCATGAACAAGACTGAGGCCGGGCCACATTCTCTTTTTTGAGCGTTTCTCGGAGGTGGAGGGATTTAACCTTCGTAGGTAACCGGGGGCTGACCGCCCCTCAGTCATTTTCAGGCAAGCTGCCTCACTGAAAACAGTCCGGAATGCCAACCGCGGGATGTCAGAGTCGGCGACTGAGGGAGAGCGATCCACTCGGCTCCGAAAACGCCGGAAGCGGGACCACAAACGTAGATAACGGCATGCTTTGGACGAATATTGTAACCATAAGGTGTAAAAAATGATAAACGAGCCACAAATACAAAACACAAGTTCGTCCTATTCGATAGATTTCGTATTTTGTAGTGCCCGCAGTGCTTGTCCGAACGCAAACAATGCTTTATTCACTGAAAAATTATTCATTTTAAGTTAACATTTTGATTTTACCGCCTAATCATGCGTTTTTGGGGTCTGCAATAACATCACTGTGCCTTGTTTACCATTAGTGAACCTAGATGGCGCCACCAAACCCCGGCAAGCCGTTTTCTGCTGTTGGTTTGTTTGTGAACGTGTTTGTACCTGGCTTGTTTTGTTCATGGAGACAATCGTTTCGTGAAACATGGTGCTCGCTCGACAAATACGGTCACGTAAGACATCGTCGCTTACTTTAATCAGCCAGTGTCGTCTGAAGCAACCCCAGAGCCCCGCAGTCCTGTGCATCTAAACTAAGCACAGTGCGCGCAGTACCAACAGCAGCATACGCATCGCTGCTTGGATGTTTTCGTCTGCTTTCGTAACTTCCACTCTTTGTCCCACAATTGTTATGGCTTTCAAAAGAATTTGCCCTATATTTAGGCGCAAATAGCTCGTTCGGCAAGATTATAAGCTCTGCCTAATTTGCGTTTGCTTTTGCAGCTCTCCGCCAATCGCAGAGCTGTCTCGTATCACATCATACGTTCTGTTGCGAGAATGGAGCTACTGGGTTGCATGGTCTTTCCTTTTTTTCCTTATCATGTAGTTCATTTCAGCGCCTTTTAGGTTAGAAGTGGTGTCAGTATGTTTCTAACGAGGCAACGTTTTGATTGAACGAAACTTGTGTTTTCTCTTCATGGCTCCTTTAACCAAGTGAACCCAAGACTTGACCGGTCTAAGCTATGCTTTCAATTTGCATATACATTATTAGCTGAGCTAAGCCGAAGCCATTGCTTGATAGAATGCGAATATTGTGTAATTAGTAAGTTTACCTCCAATGTACAGCATGCTGTGGTTATAGCAGAAGCTAACAGGTTATTTGGGGTTCTTTCAGTCTGATTGTGAAATATAGCCCTGAACAATCCTGATGCACATAGGATGCGGTTATTGCATTGGCAGTTTCTGGAATAAATAAATTCTAGGCAATTTTGACTACCTTACGTTTAGTGTAAGAACATATGTTAGAGTAAAATAGAATGAACCAATTTTCTTTTTTGTTTTCTAAAAAAAAGAAACTCCTTCAAATATAATGACAATAAATAAAAGATCTTCATTCTATTTTCTCACGAACTTCTTCATTTATCTGGATTTCAAACTTTAATATTGCTTTCCTTCTCCAAACTAATGATGTTTCGATTAAGATGTGTTGACCTTCATTTTATTTTCTCCCCCAGTTTTTCTCGCAGAGGAACTCACTGTTTATTCTTCTGAACCGGACCTACACTCCTGTAGGTGGAAATAACGAGTCACTCTGCATGCGGACAGGATACGCGCTTTTTGACTATAACAATTACACCCTTGAAAGGATTTTCCGCTACAAAAATCTGAGCGAAGCCGAAACACAGTGAGTATGACAATCTCCGAATTCTAATTCTTGCAATTATTTTTTTCGGTTAGAGTAACTGCTATAAAATGTATTGGCCAGACTATAAATGCAGGGAAGATGTTCACAATTTGATGCAATACCCACCTTCAAGTGCTTTTCAACAATTTTGTATGTTGGTATTGATTATACGCTTGTTTGCGCAAGGAAGAATTTTCTGAAACACACCAAAAGTCAGAGCCCACAGGCTTAGGTGTACATATTGCCGAGTATGAAATTTTTTTATGTTCAAGCAGGCGTTTTACCATAACCAAATTATTCCTATTGAGAGCCATCCTTCTTAGAACTGGTGGGGGTGAATGGGAATGCTGCTCAGAGTTCTTTCGTTACTGCCTGCATGGCACACAACTGAGATGATCGGGGTATTGAATACGTGTGATAAAAAATGATTTTGTGAAAAGTTGACACAACATTATTATTTTAAAATTTCATTACATGAAAACGTAACTTTGTCTTCAGGGAAGTCTGGTGAGTGTAGGTGGATGTGTTGTGCGTAGATGTCTGAGAAATGTTCGGATTGGGAACATACTGTTCAGCCCATTTAGTGATGTTGTGGTCAGCGGTATTCTCTTAACTACTTCAGGCATATTATGGATTTGGGTGTCATTTCAAAAGTAACAATGGGTACGACGTAGGTGTCCTATCTGTTGACAGCCAAACCACAGAGCGCTTAGGTTATGTAGACTGTCTGTGTACAAAATTCGCGTAGGCATTATGCTCTGCGATGAGTATGCTTATAAACCGCCACCTTTATACCCTGGGATTCTGCTCCAAGTATGCTGGCGTTCTGGTGTGTTAATTGTCAATCGAAAAGGTTGTTCCGTGTGCAGCGCATGCTACATGAGAGGGGGTATTGTATTCATAAATGAAGAATTCTGTGTTTTCGCATCTGGGATTGAGGCTTATTATGAGCGAAGCCCCTTGGGCCCTGGGGCTGTTGGCGTCTCCCGTCATCGTCGGAATCATCGTCTCATGTAGTCACGGTACTAAAATAGCGGGAACCTCTTTTACGCCTCGAGCTAGAAAGTAACCTGGACAAAAAAAAAAGGGATATTCGTTTACACCTCGCGCTGGAGCGCTTCGTAACGCGCGTTGAAAAAAACCCGAACACCCTATTACGCCTCGCGCTATTGTACTTCGCGCTTCAAAACAAAAGACTTTTACAGCAAAGCTGTATACCTCTACGCCGAAACGATTTTATCTCTGCGGGCATAAACGCCACGATGCCAAGATTACACTTATATATGGCATGCTTCGCCCGTCCCCAGGTTTTGCGTTAGTGGAGGTGGCCCGTGATTTTATGTACAGCACAGTTAGCGGAAAAAGATGTTCTAACCGGTTGGGACAAAAGCTTGCATACCGCAGGTTGCAGATTCTACAGGGCAATTAAATATAAAAAAACATATTTTGAGTGTCACTAACACGTCATATAACTCTGGTACGGGCCTCTCATATAGCTGCTCAACAGTTGAGGAAGTGAAGGGCGTCGCAAAAATAGGGCTGTGATCTAGTTATGATATACTAGTCTGTTACGTGGATGCTTCGGTAGGGACTATACTTGTATAGCATGCAAGAGCGCTGTGAGTTTCCGCTGTGATTTTAAGGTAAAAAGGAAGCGTCGATGCCACTTCCCATAACCTATCCCTTAATTTGCGTTGCGGAATTCTGGGGCGTTGAATGTATCTAGACGTGACATAAAATTGTCACTGTGAACGAGCTATTAGACAATAGTGCGAGAAAAGTGATGACAACGTGCATTGCTGAATAATAGCATTGTTTTTGTGGTTTTACGTGGAAATTCAAAACGTCTGTTTTCTGAGAAATTAAATATGAAATATATACTTGCGTATTGGGCGCACGTCGCACGAGACTGATTCGTAGCATTTTTGACGACAGGTATGAGTGGCCATATGCATGGATAAACATGACTTTTTATAACAAAACGGAATCGAAACTCTACGACTGGATGAACACAACTGGAATTATGCGTGAGTATTTAATATCGGAGTTGCATAGGCTCTCTGTTCCGCCGAGTTTAGCTACCAGAAAACTGCCCCCAGTTCTCCTCTGCCTTCCACCCCCTAGCAACCTCCTGTGAGAGAAGATGCACATAACCTGCTCACACCCTGCGCGCAGGGCGGCGTTCACGGGATATGTGCACAACCACTTAATCGTAGCCTTGTCTCGCCGCACCGTATGAAAGTTGCGCATGCACACATGCCGAGCTAAGCCGTGACGTGACCTTAGGGATATAAAAGCAGTTCCCCTCCGCCGCGCGCGGCAATAGAACAGTGAGGTGTCCCACGAAGAGAGTGACGGGGTGATTGAAGGATATCATCACTCCCCAAAAAGAAGAAGCGCGACGCTAAAGCCGCCTCGCTCTTACTCGAGAACGGAGGCGACGACCTAGTGTCAAATCAGGAATGCCAGGCCAGTGGAGCAGAGGTTATAATTGAGCAAGTTGCAGAATATTCGACGTTACGAGCTCGCGTACACTGTACAAACTTTACTGAACAAGTGTTCAGTGCTCTTTAGGTGGCTGACGACAGCACCGTGCAGAAAGATTGACCGAGCCTCGAAGCAGAGCCAGGCAAAAAACTAGGCCGAGTCTCGAAGCGTAACCACCCATAAAGGTATAGGAACGAACATTAGGTTAGGTAGGGCCACCAGGTTCGCCATTTGCTCAGTCTTCGCACACTTAGTGCGTAGGTGCGCAAGATTTTATTAGTTTACTTCTTGCGGAGCAGTCTGGCGAAGGTCATTTAGTGAATTCAAGTATACACTTTTCGCAAACTAATTTCCTTGTAGCACGATTTTTACCACAGCGAGTAAAGTTTCTTTTCAATTTAACTTTTTTAAACGCATGGTTCTAGAAAATTCAGCGATGCCATCTTCTGGCAGTTTCAGATTCGAGACACATTTTTTCGTCTGTCCTCTTACCACTCAAGAGGAATTTAAGGGGTGCCTATTTGCGACACCGCACATTTCGTCACGGTGAATACTTTGACTTTACCATATGCCACTGCATTGCCTGAATAAAACTATCGAGTATCACCTCTATATATTATTGTATTCAGGCTTTCTCGCAACCACATGCGATTTCAATTTGTGGCACGGGGCCTTGGTTAAGACGCATGATACGGTGGAAAGAGGGCTCAATGTTATAGCAACATTTGGACCCTTTAATTAGGGTTTAGATGAGAGCTACCAATTCTTCTACAAAGAAAATTGTGACCTATAACAATTACCTTCGTCTGATTTCGCCATTTCCCTCAGGAAGACGGGTCAGTTTGCTTTTATTTGAGACTATACCAGGCTTTTTTCTGAACGTGCTAAGAAAATGCAGTTACACCCGCAATAGATTTGTTACAGTTTATTTTTCAATTCAACCTGGAAGGCAGAACATAACAAGAACACTGCAGTAAAACCATAAGAAACATGTAGCGACAGAGATCGATAAGGCACCAAACACACTTTCTGTAGCTTTTGTAGAACCATTACCATAACTTTTGGACGGAAGAGTTCGTGCTGGCAGCAGATTTGCAGAAAGTGTACCAAGTGTTTGCCGAACTGTCTCGGACAAACTCATGTAATATTTGAGGAGTTGTGTGGCTAACAAAAACAACACAGCCACAATGATGAAACATATTGAAAGATACAAAAACTGTTACTTGCCTGACTTTATACTCTAGTGGAAGGTTAACATCAAGTTACATTCGGTTTTTTTAATGTTGATAAGAACCGCATTTTTCTGGTTGTGTTCGAGGTTGGGCTATACTTTTGTGATTTTAGTCTGATTTTGTTTAGTTATTTAGGTGCATTATAAAGCAGAATGAGCTTCGGTAATCTAATAATGCTGCGGAAGCAGGTTTAGAGTAAATGACATCGTAATACGCCGAAAGCTTTGAGGAAGTGTGGCCTAAGGTTCGTTAGGTATTTTTCTAAAATAAGTACTCTGTTATGAATCATATTTGAAAAGAGGGACAAGTATGTAACTGCTATACACCAGCAATGGTGTGAATATTTTTGCACGCCTCTGTGCCAAGGCTCATGGTGACATCGTGCACCTGGCGTTAGGCACATTCTTTTTTTCTATTTGTAATCATCAAAGTGCAAAGTTTCTCAGGATTGTATTCTAGGGCTCTTGCCCCTGTATCGCTCGTAATTTATTTGTAAACAACGCGATTTTTTCTCGAAGAAACCAGCAGTTATACAGATAAGATCTTGTAGATGGTTTAATTATGAAATGCATGTGGGTAATGTAAAACAAAAAAATGCAGGTTTCAATACGCTAGGGTTTATTACGTCTGTAAATGCAATGTCATTAAAATTTATTTATACTATGTGAGCATCTGTTTACTGGGAGTTCATCAGAGTGATACAAATCTTGCGTGCAAATTTTTTAGGACGCTTCTCTTTCTTGCGCTACATCAAATTGAACATTTTGGTCGGTCTGGTTGACTGCCTGTCCCTCAATTAAACGGCCCGTCGAAAAGAAAAAAACAAATCTTCAAACAGGGGTTAATATAGATAACACCTTTAACACTATTTTATCTGACGACAGTGTTCATACTTCTCAACATTCTTGAGCAAAAAAAATTAACTAGTATAAACCGAACATATAACAAAGAAAATTAAAAAGCCTTGAAAGAAGGAGAGAAAACTATGATCTTTAAATATAAAACGCGCTCAAAACGCTACCTGGGGGCAACTTGCAAAAAGTCAAACCGTAACAGTTCTATGATAACGCGCAGAGTTGAACGCGGAAAATGTGAATAGGCTTCTGCAAACTTCCACTGCATTTATTCTGCAAGCAGCGAGACGGGAAGGCGAGCGTGAGAGGTGGGCCGGAGAGATAAGATGATTTTCTTTGCACGGGCGGCCGAAGAGTATCGTCGTTCAACGATACTGGTACTTGCAGCGAAAGGCGCACATAAGCCGCCACCTTTTTGTTTCCTCTCGTCTTGTACGCCCTCATTCACACAGCCGTTTTAGTGGTGGAGCTCCTCTTGCTCGGGCCAAGTCCCGCGTCGCGCCGTCGCCGTGTCCACTAGTTAAAGTGCCATTGACGCGGCGGCGCTCGGCTTAGATCCCACGACTCTCTGGCCGCAACGGGAGGTACGTGGCGCTCTTCCCACAAACCGTAACGGGAGCGTGTCCTACGCACGAGCCTTATGTCCTTCACTCATTGAGATGGTGGGCGCCGTCAAGAAGAGGCGAAGTGAAGTAGCGCATCATGACGCTAATGAGCGCCGACAGTTGGCGCCTTGATGCCGGCGCCTTGATGCCGGCGCCTTCGTGTACGTGGGACGCTCGTGAATTGAGGCACCCTCCTAATCGGACTGGGCGCGGGATAATTGCATCGATATGTAAATAAAAATCGCGTATATAAGTGTATATAGAATCACCCCTATAACAACGTGTGGAGTCTTTATATGATGTGCGGGAGAATGTTTCACGGTTTTACCGATAGGCGCTGGAGTTTAGGCCAACTCATCATCATTTACATTGTGGAGATGGCGGGATTTTTTTTCACCCCGTCACGTCACCGTGGTCCGTCATGGGCGATGCTTTCTCTGGGGAGTTCTCGCCGAGAACGGTGCGACTGCGATTGGAAGCCGAGCACTACATTTAGGTTCCATCAACGCGACGCGACCATGCCCGTGGTAAACCAACCAATCAGAAAACAATTTTCAAGGCTAAATTTAGCGAAACGTGAGTACACGTAAAAATCTCAGCTATTTTTTTACTTTTCAGGTTAAGCACGCTCAATTCTACGCTAAATTGATCACTAGGCAGACGATCCTAGGCAGACGACTAGGCAGACGACCCTAGGCAGTACGAACGCTACTCCCTTTACGTTTCCATCGCGATTTTCTGACGTGACAGGGCATGACGGTGAAAGTGACGGCTGTGTGAATGAGGGCTAAGGCGTGATTGTCTCGACTACCAGAGTTTAAAAGTGGTTCTTGGGTTACGTGATGAGCCCAAGCTGGCATAGTGGTTTTCGACGCTGGTGAAAAGATAATTTTTGTGCTGTGTTATGAAAAAAACGGATGAAGGACTAACGAGCTTCCTGTTTGCCCTGAACCACTAACCCTTAATTAACGTGAAAAGCAACAAGTTGGCGAACCACTTAAATCACTCAAGTTAACATCGTAATTAGATATTCTTGGACCAAGTGCTAAACTTTAAGGAATACAACACACTCTCCTTCTCATATATTCGGGCTTTATATCAGACTTTTTGCCGACGACTGCGGGTTATATAGAGAAATTCTTGATTGCGCCGACCAAAGTGTACTACAATCTGACCTAAATAAAATTTCTACCTGGTGCGATACATGGTTAATAAAACTAAAGCAAATATTTGCAAAGTAATGCGAGTAACCCATAAAAACTTGGCAGCTTATCTCCTTTTGTACCAAATGTCTACAAAAGACGATAGTCTTTATCTACCTTCGCCAAGTAAATGCCTCCCGTCGCTTTCCCTCCCACCTCTCATGTTGTTCCTAGAACAGCGTAGAGGCATCTTCTTCGGTAGAAGCAGGCACAGTTCTCGGAAGAATCCCGGCATCACGGTTAATGAGCGACGATACTGTGAAGACAGAATTGCTGAAAGGAGCCATATCCACTACTGAAGGTTTAAGGGCGAAGCTTCGCATGTCCACTTCCTTACCTTTGTGTGGGGTAAATGTTGTGATGGTGAAAAAAGTAGCGCTCATCCACCCTGTGAATGTGGTTGGAAAGCAAAGCTGTAAACGGCACCCACAACGATTAACCATGCGACGTCCTTTATTTCACACACGTCGCTCTACAAATAGTGAAACCAGAGAGAAGTGAAATGCACTTACCCACACCCTCTATTACTTCAATGAGATATTCTTGGTAAGGTTAAATATATGCATGACGCCCCCGCACGGGGCACCTTGAGCACCTTGGTGACGGTACTGGCGATACCGCGGACCCCGAGCCCCCAAACATAAGCTGGATCCAACCGTGGCGATGTGTTTATAGGTGGAGGGTTAGAAACCACGAACGGTGGCCGTCGGAGCCCAGGTCAAGCTCCGGCGGATGGGCTCCCTGTCTGTTCACCAGGCAGGGAGCTCCGGGACCTCTTTGGCTACCAGGGTAAGGTCAAAGAAGAAAGTACCCCCGTCTCCCTGCTTTTATACTATGCTTTATGGTATTGTCTAAAACCCCCCCCAACCGTGATCGGTCCCTGAAAAGGGGCCGCACCGAAGTATCCTTTCCTCCGTTGCCGTCGTTAACCTTTCCTGAACCGGACCATTTTTCTCGATTTCTTGTGATGGAATCCCTCAATCCAACCCACCCTCTTGCATCTCAGTCAGTCTTCTTGATCGCCAAGTATCTTGAAGCCATAGTAGGAAAATCGTATAAATGCAAAAAACAAAGGTCTGGTGAACTCTTAATTGAAATAAATGACAAGCAGCAGTCTGCAAAGCTTCTAGCTCAGACTAGACTGGCTGATCTTGACATCCGGGTCACACCCCATCGAAGCCTCAACAGCTCGCAGGGTGTGATATCCGAGACAGACCTCCTGAACGAAAGACATGCGGATCTCCTTGCCGGCTTGAAGGATCAGGGCGTCACTGCCGTGAGACGCATCACTATCCGTAGAGACGACAAGGAGATTCCCACCAAGCACATCATCTTGACCTTTGACCGCGCAGTTCTCCCACAACATATATATGCAGGCTTTATCCGGTGCTCAATACGTCCGTACATCCCGAACCCGCGCCGCTGTTTTAAGTGCCAGCGGTTCGGGCACGGTACGAACTCTTGCCGTGGCCGAACGACGTGTGCGAAATGCGCGGCGCACGATCATCCTAGTGACAACTGCCAATCCGATACCCTCACTTGTGTAAACTGCGGGGGACCGCATGCAGCGTACTTCCGCAAGTGCGAAAAGTTCCAACTCGAGAAAAAGATAATCAACATCAAGGTAACCGAGAACATCACCTTCCCGGAGGCGAGAAAGAGGTTCGCCTCTTTCCCTCTGGGGAGGTACGCTGATGCGGCTCGCCGGGGGGCGGAGCGGCGTCTGGTGTCCACAGGGACCCAGTTCAGCGAGTCTGACCTGGTCCCGCCGCCGCCCCCCGCTGGGTTGCCTCACGCAGCCCAACCCGGCACCACGCCGCTTGCTGAGGCAGCAGCGGTTGTGGTGCAAACCACTCCTGTCGGGACCGGTGCCGCTCCCGCCTCTGTCTCCCCGTCCTCCAGTCCGTTGGAGGGTACCGAGGTGATGGACACCACGGGCCCCGCACCGGCTCCCACCGTCACCGCACCGCCCGTGCCACCTCTGGTGCCCCGGACGCCCTCGGCGGTGGCGGCTCAAACGAAGGGCTCCCGAGGGGGGGCCAAGTCCGGGGGGCCCGGTCCGTCGGGCACCCCTCGGACATCCGACGACGAGATGGATGTCGGGCCGTTCCTGCCTGCAACGCAGCGCAAGGAGCGGCCACCGACTTCCAAGCCTACAGACAGGCCTAAAAAGCCTAATCCCAGAGTAACAGCCCCGAAAGACGACACATGAACATATACACACACTCCATTCATTCCTAAACGTAAATAATGGGAACAGAAAACATCATTCAATGGAACTGCAGAGGCCTCCTTAAAAATCTTGATGATGTGTATGATATCCTGCATGCCAATCAGCCAAGTCTCATGTGTCTCCAAGAGACTCACCTCAATTCCAAACAGACAAATTTCTTAAATAGGTACATGGTATTCAGAAAGGACAGGGTTGGCTGCACACACTCTTCAGGAGGTGTGGCAATTGTCGCCCGTAAATCCTTAGCCTGCCACCCTGTCACGCTGAACACTGTCCTCGAGGCTGTAGCAATCCGTGCGATAATATTTAATAGGTTGGTAACGGTATGCTCCATCTACATTCCTCCTGATCATGCACTTTCGAGCTCTAATTTCGAGGCGCTGGTCGACCAGCTGCCCGAACCATACATACTAACAGGCGACCTTAATGCGCACAACTCTCTTTGGGGCTCCTCCAGAATGGATGCCCGAGGTCGCCTGATAGAGAAGTTTCTTACATCCTCCGGAGCATGCCTCTTAAACAAAAAACAGCCTACATATCATAACTTAGGACACAATACATACTCTCATCTTGACTTGGCGATTGGTTCCACAGTTCTCTTTCCTTGTCTTGAGTGGGGTGTGGGCACAGACCCATATGGTAGTGACCATTTCCCCACTTCATTATCGTATATAGGTATAGGCCCGAGCAGTCCATCTTCCCATAAAAGGTTTAATGAATCACAAGCAAACTAGAGCACATTCACACAAACATCTCAACTACACCACACATCCATAAAACACCTACACGTGGAGGAAGCCGCCCAACTCGTCACGGCGCACATCCTCGACGCCGCCGAAAAGTCTATTCCCCAGGCCTCCAGTGGGTCCCGCAGCCCAAGGAGGCCCTGGTGGAACGAGGACTGCAGGCGGGCGCGAGAAGCCCAGAACAAGGCATGGGGTGTCCTTCGCCGGTACCCCACGTCAGATAACCTCATTTCTTTTAAACGGGCTAAGGCTTTTGGGAGGCGAGTGCGCCGTGAGGCGAAAAGGGAGAGTTGGCGCACCTTCCTCACTTCCATCAATTCGTACACAGACACACACAAAGTTTGGACACGTATACGAAAACTAAAAGGACAACAGACACACAGCCTGCCCCTGGTTAGTACAACAGGGGACACACTAGAAGACCAGGCTAACACACTCGCACAACACTTCCAACACGTGTCCAGCTCAGCACACTACACTAATACTTTCATGCAACACAAAACATCTTCAGAAAAGAAGCCCTTACGAGACAAGAACAAGTCGAATTCTGCTTACATCTCTGAATTCACACTTCATGAGCTGAAGGTTGCTCTTGCCACTTGTAAGCCTTCAGCTCCAGGGGCAGACAGCATTACATACACCATGATACAACACCTACACCCAGACACTCTTGAGACACTCCTACACCTCTACAACAGAATATGGCTCTCGGGGCAGCTTCCAAGATCTTGGAAGGAGGCCATAGTTGTGGCCTTTCTGAAGGAGGGGAAGGACCCTTCCTCTCCCGCAAGTTATCGTCCCATCGCCCTGACAAGCTGCCTGTGTAAGCCCCTCGAGAAGATGATAAACCGTAGGCTCGTGTACTTTCTGGAGTACAACGGTCTTCTCGAGGGCTGCCAGGCAGGCTTCAGGGTGGGGCGATGTACCAATGATCAAGTTGTTGCACTGGAATCCTACATAAAAGATGCATTTGTCCATAACCAGTTCTGCCTTACAGTATTTTTCGATATTGAAAAAGCTTATGATACAGCCTGGCGCTATGGCATCCTCAGGGACCTTAAGTCATTTGGTGTCTCCGGCAACATGTTGAACACTCTTTGTAGTTATTTGGCTGAACGAACCTTTCGAGTGAGGGTTGGCAGTGCACTTTCCAATGTATATTTGCAGGAAAATGGTGTGCCGCAAGGTGGAGTTCTAAGCTGCACGTTGTTTATAGATGAACTCCCTCCGAAAGGCATTGCCGCCGACCATTTCCTGTTCCATCTATGTGGACGATGTGCAAATATCTTTTAAATCCTGTAACCTGTCAATATGCGAATGTCAAGTACAGCTCGGTGTTAAGAAACTTGCTGGCTGGGCGGACCTTAACGGGTTTGAACTAAACCCGGCCAAAAGTACTTGTGTTGTGTTTTCCCGCAAGCGCGGGATTAACGCGGACCCTGAGATTACACTTAACCGTGCACCTATTCCTGTTAAAAGGGAGCACAAGTTTTTAGGTGTCATATTTGATAACAAGCTCACGTTCATACCTCATGTCAAAGCACTTAAACATAAATGCCTCAAAACACTAAACATTCTCAAGGTCCTCTCCCACCAATCTTATGGGGCAGACAAAGAACTACTTCTCCGGGTCTTTACCGCCTTAGTCGGGTCTCGATTAGACTACGGCAGTGTCGTGTATGGGTCGGCATCGAAAACAACCCTAAAAAGTCTTGATCCAGTACTCCACTTGGGTCTGCGCCTTGCGTCGGGTGCCTTCCGCACTAGCCCGACCCAGAGTCTATATGTTGAATGTAATAAGTGGTGCCTTGAGTACCAACGAACGTATGTTGACTTTCTCTACGGTTTTAAAATTTCATCTTTGAATAACCATCCTTTTAAACCTGTTTTTAATGATACATCCACATCGCCACTGTTTGTAAATCGCCCGTCTGTTCCTTTGCCGTTCTCACTTAGAGTGAGACAGGAAGCTCCAAATTTCGACGTCTCCTTTTTAGACATTCACACATCTTGTTTTACTGACGTGTTACCACCCTGGCAGCTTCAACCTGTGTGTTGTGACTTGTCCTTCGTGAAAATTGATAAAAGCAGGGTACCACAAACTGCTATTTTGCAGCAATTCTTGTCCCTGCAGTCTAAGTATGAATGTGCAGAGTTTTACAGTGACGCATCAAAAACTGTCCTTACTGTGTCGTGTGCGGCGCACGGACCCGATTTTAGAGTCTCTAAGACCCTGAACGCGAAGACCAGCATTTTTACGGCGGAAGCCCATGGAGTTTTGCTTGTTTTAAATCACATAGTGCAACATGAAATACCCAAGTCTATCATTTTCACAGATTCACTGAGTGTTGTACATGCATTGTCATCCAACAAGTCTTCTAAAAACAATGTTCTTAATGTAGTGTATAAAACCATTATGTCAGCATATGCATTAAATCTCGATGTGATCATGTGTTGGGTTCCAGGCCACTCTGGGATTGCGGGAAATGAGACCGCTGATCAGATGGCCGCTGCTGCTGCACATACAAATACACCGGACATAGCAGCAGTACCCTACACTGACCTCAAGCCACACATCAGACAACACCTTCGCGAAACATGGCAAGCACTCTGGAATCAACAGACAGACAACAAACTACACATAATAAAGCCACTCTTGGGACCATACACGACTGACGCACCCAACAGACACACTGAAGTTGCCCTTGCTAGGTTACGGATAGGCCACACTCATATAACACACTCCCACCTGCTCACAGGATCTCCAAGACCTCTGTGCAGCAGGTGTGGAGAGGCCCTAACCGTGATCCACATCCTTATACAATGTAAGCCACTCGACATTACACGACGCATACACTTCCCACAACTACACACGCGACATATTCCACCACACCTGTCATACTTCTTAGGAGATGAAGCCATGTTTTCAATCAAACGCGTTTTCGAGTTTCTTACCGACGTAAAATTTTTACATCTCATTTCTTATCATGCATGTTGACAACCTGGCCCTTTACACCAGTCATCTTCATTACGTTGTGTTTTACTTTGTTTATTTTTACTGAATTGTTCTGCTTTTACTTCCATGCCACTTTCATGTAATCACTATTGTTTGGATCTCTTTGCCCTTAGTCGGCCTTGCGCCATTAAACTCCAAACATCATCATCATATATGCATGACGCATGAAAGGTGGTTGGTTGAGTTGTGGTGGTGTGGTAGATGAGTGGAAACTCTTTTTTTATAAAATTAAAGCGGAAACTCAGTGTTAGATAATCTCACTTCTCTGTCTCTGCTATCACGGATGGGGGCTGCGATATCGGTGGCAGAGACAGGGGATTTGAGGAAAGAGGAGTAGTAGAAGAGGAGGAAATACTTCAATTCAGATTTCTGAACGGCCCACAGTGCGGCCCAGGTTGGACTGGTTTCTTCTTCACTGTAGCTCATATTCAGTCCCCGCCGCCTGTACTCTGTCCACCAGCTGACGTTGGGGTGGACAGCAGCATCTTCCATTGCTCTCGTTCAGTAGTTGACGGAAAGAGAGGAGGGTGCTACGGGCTAAATTCGCACACCCCGATTATGTGGCAGAGTGTTCCTACTTCTGAGCAAAATTTACAATGAGCGTAGGAGCGATTCGGGTCCATTTAGTGAAGACGTGTCGGACGGGGGAAGGAGCCGAATTGTATGAGCCGTAGGGTAGTTTGTTGTTCTATCGAAAGGTTAGGATAAAGCGAAGGTAGGGTCTGTCTCAGAAAGCGATAATGCTGGGTTATGTCCCTGAACGAGACAAGCGGGTGACTGTTCTTTTGAACCTCTATAGCACGGGGGGTAAGAGTGGAGGCTTGGTCTGCGTATTCCCTGCCCTCCATGGAAGCGTGAGCGGGTGTCCAGATGAGCTGAAGGGAACGATTTATGGAGTGTTTTTTAGCACACGCAGTGCAGGTGGAGATACCAAACCCGACTGGTAATTCCGGTAGGCTTGTTGGGCATCCGTGACTACCTTACGAACCTCTGGTTGAGTGAGAGCCAAGACGAGAACTGGCTCTTCTGCTGCCGTCATGCCTTCGGTCCTGAGTAAAGCACAAGCAAGGAGGTTGGTTCTGGAGGTAGCCACAATGATGGCGTACGGCTGCCCTCGATGTTGGGAGGTGTCTTTGTAAATAAGTGCACAATCCTCACCGAGGGTGGTGTTGAGCGCTTGGGGCCTTGCTTGTCGGCGACCCTGGTCGTGTGAGGTGTTCATATTTGTAAGCAAAGGGAGTGTCTTTAGTTCTGGTCTCCAGAAGTTCAGGAGTATATCAAGCCGAGTGACATTCTGTGCTGCCTAGACAATCTGGTGAAAGATAAGGTGACCCGCCGCATTTGTGCTCATTCGAAGCTTCTGGGTAGAAAGATCGCCCTATGTCAGCTCTTTTATTTATTTATTTATTTATTTATTTATTTATTTATTTATTTATTTATTTATTTATTTATTTATTTATTTATTTATCGTAGCGTTTTAAGGCACCGACGCAACACAGGCGATGAAACGCGCCGTAGTGGAGGGCTCTAGAATATTTGAGACCACCTGGGTATCTTTGAGGTGCGCCGAAATCTGGTACACACGGGTGTTTTTGCTTTTCGCCTCCATCACAAAAGCCTCCGCCGCGGCCGGGACTTGAAGCCACATCCTTGTGCTCAGCAGCACAACGCCTTAGCCATTGAGCCACCGCGGAGGGTCTCAATCAGCTCTTCCGTGCTGTGGAGCCCCGTGCTAAGCAGCCTCTCTGTGGACGCACTTATGGGAAGACCAATGGCTTGCTCAACCGCATTTATAATCATTATATAAAGCACTTTTATGCTCTCCTTTCCGAGAAGAATACAAGGGATTGACGAAAGAATTCTCGAGAGGACGAAAACTTGAGCTTGTAGGAAAGGCAGCCGTGGACTCCAACATTTATTGATGGGCCGCCCAGCCAGTAAAGGGCCGCCAAGCGAGGTTCCGCCCAGCTGCTGAATCAACGTTCCAACTTGGACGCTTGGCACTACCCACGCAGCCCGGGCAAACCCCGCTGATCATGATCGTGGGATAATGCAGATGATGATAGTGGCGCTGGTACAAGATGAGGTGCACGCCACTACAAACTAATCGAAAGGTATCGGATTCCTTGAAGCCTGGCTTCTTCGTGGCAAGTCGCCTGATTATGTGCATGTGTTTTGATGCTGTGTTTTAGGCGCCGGAAGCATGCGTCACTCTTGGTGTTGGCCTGAAGATGTACGCACAGGACCTTGATGCCGTGTCTTGCAGTGACGGCCTGGCCATCAAGGAGTATTTGTGTGTTCCTTGAACTGTGTTTTGGCGTGAGGGTGGGCGATAAGGTCTGAGATTTTTAACTTGAACACTGGAAGCACACTGGCGTACAAGAAGTGAGATGTCATAGGTTGGTGTGAGCTTCGTTTATCGCTATCGCGTGGCATTCAGCGAGAATGCATGGGTTCAACCAGTAGATGTGCTTAGTGAGTGCACCACTTCTCTTTCCTGTCTCCGCGTGGGCTCGTACCTAATCGGTAAGACAATGGACTCTGGCTTTGTCACTCTATTTGTTCTGAGTTCGATTCCTCGCGGTGCTAGCAAATTCTTTTATTTGTTCGCGGGCGTTTTCTGTTGGCACCAACGGCCGCGAAAGAACACTTGGTGGGTAGAGGTAAAAAGCTTTGCTTTAAAACGTCATTGCAGTCTCCGTTCATGCGCAATCACTGCTTGGGAGTGGTAGTGTCCCAAACCTTTCAGGTGGCGGTCGGCGGCCCTGGTGTCGCAAAGGCGTGGACGGCTTCCGTTTGCTACTGCCGATTCGAACCATTTGCTATGGACCACCTCGTGGTTCAAAACCCATGAAGCACGCGGGGTCAAGGAGGCATTTCTTTCTGAACGAGGCCAACCGGGACGGCTCTGAGAACGGCAATGTTTTCGCTTATTCGGCACTTTATTGCTTCTGCTCTAAAAAACATGACATCCGTTAAGACGAGGTCACAGCCAAGGAGCGCTCCAAGAGTGAGCCTTAACCGCCTGCGCTCAGTGGTGTTAAAACGATTCATTTCTAGGAACGCGAGGCTGCGTCCCAAGCTTAACTGCACGGGCCACCACAAAACTGTTAAAATAATTGACTCTTTGCAACTTGCATTGGACGCTTTTTGGCTGCCTACCCTCTACCCCAGGACTTCGGCGTTACAGGGAAGACGAAAAATTGCCGCCTATGGAAAAACAGCAGTACAGGGGTCGACCGAGAGTGTCTCCACACTGACAGCGGATCCCGTGAGAAAGGAACCAGCAGAACCCCAGCAGTGCAATCTAGTTTCGTATTTCACTCTAAAGAAAACACTAATAGTGCACGCGAATGTTTTATTCTTGTAGCAGTCGTCGTCATCCCATTCGTCCTCATTTTCAGAAGGCCCACCCGCATAGGGCAAATCATCTTGTAGCGCGTCCTCAATTCGGTAGCCCTCCAGTTCATCGTCAACTGGTCCGGTGGCCGTCTCCATGTGTGTGCTGAAAGGTATGGTTAGACATATTGATCGTTAACGTCTTTGATGCGACGGACACAAGGCACGCCGGTTGCTACCCGCCGACAATGACAAAAGGCGGGAGCTCCTCATCTGGTGTAAGCCCACTGACAAGCCTGGACGACGCAGGCGGTCACCGCGATGCACTTGTTCACGTGTGCTCGCTGTTTTTTTCCTTAAAGATACTGCGCAATGATCGTGCGCGGGGCCTCGCTCCGGGGAAAACGGGCGGTTGCCACGAGGCAGGCGCTGACGTGCGCTCGGTGTTTTCTGTCGTATTAGGACGAATTTGCGTCGGCCTGAACAGTGCTACTCTAAAAATTCCTAGTGACCTGCAACACCGAGGGTCAATTACTGTCAACCTCTCAAGGTCAACTTCTTACCAGCGAACGTATCGGTATTAAGAAGTATATAACCAAGAATTTCGAACACAAACAAACACGTAAAGTTTTTGTAGTACTTACGTATATACAACTTCAGGGAAACCAGACACTCTATGCATTCACCTAAAAATGTGACCGAGATATGCCACCTGTAAACATATTTAAACTGTAGCTGATACTATAAAGCCCGAAATTTATACTAACATTAATTTTTTTTGAAAAAGTGTTATAAGTTATCATGCGGTCGGTAGTGTCGTTCCTGCAAAACATAACTTGCGCTAGAACATGCGATTAGGATTTGTTCGTTCTTTTTATTGCGGATAGGTTTCTAAGACCTTTCCAAAATATTGTGGGACCACCTTATTAAAAGGCTAGCCTACACCAGTTAGTGATCCTGGTAGGTTTGTTGTAATTGAACTAGTGCTTAAATGGAGTATTTACGCTGCCCCGTTCTTGTCACTAGGTGAAGGATTCAACTTACCAGCTCCCCTGTGGTATTTCGCCTACGTTCAAGAACACTGCGCTGTGATTAAGGTTATAACAGGTGCTACTATCAGAAAAAGTGAGTACATCTATTTAAATACCAAAAGTTCCGTTTTCTTCAATAAAGTGTTGTACAAAAGTACTTCTGTTTTGCACGTGTGTATCATGGCAGCGAACAGTATATTTCTATTGGCGGCGATGAGTTATTTGCACTAGAGCTGCTATTACAGCTCTTTCTATATTTTAATTAACATGTGACAGGCGTCTGCCAGGTGCATACGTCTTGGCGGTAGTCTTTGACCTAAGGAAATTTTGAGCGCTAAAATGAATATACCCGCTGGCAGAGACAACATATTCACGGGTGTATTTATGTTGCCAAACTTTAAGAACAGCTATGCGTTTTATTTTCTACTGTTTGGTTAGGAAATCTTCGCGTCAAAAGGTTGGCTCTGTAGCATAACGTTGATAAGTGCGAGCGGAATGCTCATTTAACTGATCAAGACGATCGATTTTATTAAACCTAAAGTGTTATATAATTTCTCACTAAGCTCGAATATATTCCTTACGAAGCGTTCTTATAATTTAAAGCTCTTCATATTTGTGGCACACAAAAATTGTTCTGTTTGCCCAAGCACGATTAAAAGTTTACTTCCTATTCTTCTGATATTTTGCTTCCTATTTCAGATTTGGCTATAAAAAATGGTACCATGGTTATCAACAGCTGTGAACTCTGGAAAAGGCACATACGAAAAAATAATGGTGATTTACAAGCCGCTCCATCAAAATGCTGCAAAAGGTTTTTCAGGACCTATTGCAACACAGAAATAAACGAGAGAGTGCACAGAAGTCGCCTGTGCGGAAGGTATTAAAAACAGTGGTGTTTTTTGCTGTAGAAATCGGTCCCCAAATGGTGCCTTTGCCATTATTATTACTGTTTAAAATAAAATATTTTAGATTCATTAAGCTTTGCGCCTCATTTTCGCTCCGTGCCTTAAGATACTATGCTTGAAAATCTCTCACTACTACGTTGGGCTATGTAGCAAAAGTGGGATGTGCGTGGCCGGCGGATTTTGTCTTCACATAAGAAAGTGTCACTTAAAGATATAAACTAAGGGCTTAAAACAAATTTTCGATTGAACTTGAGAGAAATAACACAGAATTAGTAAGCCATCACACGTTCATAAGAATATCGATAAAATCGGCTACTTTGGTAAAGACAAAAAAATAATTTTGTAACGTGATATGCGGCAAGGGGCAGCAAGCTCAGAAACACCAAAAGGCAAAAAAAGTTCGGAGTATTTCTAATGCATGCAGCTTTTTAACCGCAGTCTGCTTCCATCGTAAGAAAACATCCCACAAATTATTTGCAGAAAGAGTGTTCAAAATACTAGTGATTAGCGCAGGAATTCGAACAAAATGTTTTGCCACAAATCGCATCATCGGACGAGTTACCACCAAATAAAGACGTCTACGCACTACAGGGATGGCGGTAAAATTGAAGTTCACTGGTGAAATGCAAGCTCCCAACAAGATTTTCGTATAAAAATGTGGTCAAACTCATCCAAATTTTATCAATCCGGCAGTGAAAACGGAAAGACCTCCGGTCCCCTACACGGCAAACAGGAAAATCAGCTACTCCTTCACGTAGCGCAACTGTAAAGATTTCACATTTGTTTTCTAAATTTGTTTTTACTTCTGCTTTCTTGTTACTGTCTTGACTTTCTTGGTAATAAATGCTAGGTTGCAAGAAAGAACACAAACATGGTCAACCATCTATACTGAGACGAATAAAGATTTTTATGACCGACAATTTAGTTACTGTGTATGGACTAGTTGTTTGCCTAACTGGGGAAAATATTGAAGACCCGCGCCATAGTGCGTGGACTAAAAACAGAGGGCACACATGAGAAACCCTGACGTTTTACACTTGATAATATAGCCAGACAACCTAGCCCGTCTCTACGCAGCTGCGCACGGCTGTATTGTATGGGTCCCTCAGTGCTACGTGAAGCTGACGTTAAGTATTCAGTCAAACAGGTTCCGAATACAACACCAAACATAAACTTGGTTTACATCAGTAAGCGTTCTACATCTCGTTGGGGTGTAATTTCTATAAAACATTATTGCCAGTGACAAAAAATAGGTTCCTACAAGGAATCTACACTATACACTTTTTCCTCAGTTCCCACGCATGGAAAAGGTTGACAAGCTCAGTGCAAGTCCTGATACTTTATACAAACTCTAATACCTTAGGCTCATTTAACACAAACGGCTGTACTATGCCTAAAATTTTCTCAAGATGCTGCACAAATAGATTAGTGGCATGGTGCAAGCATGATTTCAGGTTGCATGATACATTTCGCCGGCATTTATTCTTTCATATTTACTAATCTACTTAGATCTCTTGCTTACAAAAAACGTATTGGCTGCGCCAATAACGCAATAATATTTACCCAAGGCATGCCTTCATTTTTTTTACGCATTGGAATATCCCATCAAATGTACGTGCTACTCTTTGTGGTGGTAATATGTCGGCATGCTTCGGGGTTGCTAGGTTGGATTCAGTGGACGGGGGCAGATTTGTTCTGGTGTACGACTCTAGTGGCTGCGACCCAAATGTTCAACTGATTAGTTATTTATTGTTTCGCGCATGCTTCAAGAGGCACCCCTTATGTAAGCGCTTTCTACAAGGCGCAGCAGTAGGACAAATTCCTACCAACAAAGCTTTGTTTAATACACGGCGAGGGGTGCGTGCTTCTTTGTAGCATCGCAGGGCTCATTATAGGCAGCAACTTAGCATGTGCTCAGAGCTTCGTTCCAGCGTTTCGTTTGAAGTATTATGACGTGCACTGTACCGCCTGCTATCCGAACAACAAATCAAATTTTTAAGCCCCTTTCTTACAAAAAAAAAAACATTTACCAAGGCTTTGTTCAAAGCAAGCTCAGTCAGTGTCAATCTCGAAAAGTGGAACTGTGCCCACCGTGTCCGAATGGTACAGTACGATACACGTCGGCTACATAACGCGAGGGGTCGTGGTTCGATTCTCACCACCGGAAACGTTTATTCCGAATACGTTTCGCGTTGTCATGATCATAATGCGCCCTCTATGAAAACCCATTGTGCAAAAGTCAAAAGGCCCGCCCTCCTGTCTGCATCCTTGCAGATGTCCTCACGTTCCCAGTAGCGCTTAGTCTAGCAGGCTTGTGCTCGCTGCATGGCTCCCCGACCCTCCGAGCGTGGTGTCGAAGTGGAAGTTTTCGGGTTCGGTTCGGTTTCGGGTTGAATCCTTTCGGGATTCGTTCCGGGTTCGGTTATGGATCCCCCTCTTTTATGGTTCGAACCGGTTTGAAGCGGTTCGAACGGGTTCTAATGGCTTCGCAAGGACTTTTTTGGTGTTTATTTTTTTATTGCTGCGTTGTCATTCTTCTGTCAAGTTGCTTCAAAAGAAATTATTAATATAGGTTTTTTTGCGCAAACGTTCAGATTTGGCAAACTGAAATATTTTCTTGTGTGGTCCACGATTTCAACACTATCTGAACCGAAATAAAAGGTTCGCACTGCCACTTAGGCCTGCTTATGTCTCTTACCCTTTATTATGTGGGTTAAGCATTACCCCTTCTTTCCGCCAGTTTATTTTCTGACAATGCAGTGTAGTCTTTTACATAATTTTATTTAACTGTACTCTGGCTCTTAAAGCCGCAGCTTCATACCCCGCAGTTGTTTCCTTAAGGAAACGAAAAAAAAATGGCTCAGGATTAGCATACCTCCTAAATTGAAATTTAAGCGCAGCGCGAACTGCAGTCTTCTCGGGGACGGCGCATATCTGCTGCGTCTCAGGAAATTATTGCGTCATCAGCGAACGAGCGGTGGCGGGCGCTATTTGACACCTTTATATAGCAGCGCGTTGCCGCCAGAGATCATGCCATGCGTGGCCTCGGCGTAACGCCCTTCCCTCACACTTTCTCCATACTTTCATCTTCCGATTTTCTGCTCGTTCTCAATTAGATGACCTCTTCATTCTCCCGGTTACAACAAAACCGACGCTGAGGCGCTACGCGAAAATACAGGAGCGGGCGCTCAAAGAGACACTGAAGTGATTTGTTACCATTGCGGTATTACAAGTGCAAATTGTAGTCCGGAGTCAATAGGCCATGTTTCGACCACTCTGAATGCGTTTACGCGGATTTATTTTGTAGAAAAATCAATTCAAAAATGATATCCTCCTCTGCATCCTGGACCGTTTTCTGTGGTGTTTTCGCGTGACGTCAGAAAGAAATGACTTGGCTTGACTGCACTACTGCCCAACTCAACGACCTTCCGACAGAGTCGGCCGAGCGATTAGTCCGCCGGCGGCCGACGGGCCGTCGCAATTCATTCGCTCAGTGTGAAAAGAAGAACGTGCGGTTCTTTTGTTTGTACACTGTATCAAGCTCCAAGTCCACGTCCCTTCACACAAGCGCTGCACAAGCGCAAATGCGACGCTTGCCTGACTGGTACGCTAGTAGGAAAATCTAAGGCCACTTTACGGTGGGAGAAGAGTCACCAAAGTCAACATAGATAAACAAAATAACATAAACTGAAACTTTTACGGCACAGTGTAAACCTAGGGAGCAGGAAGCACTTTTTTGCGTTTGGTGAACAATCACAGCGGTCAGCAGCACGATGCGCATCTGCGAACGTTCTCCGTCCGAGAAATGCCATTGCTAGACATGAGATATTGTGGAAATTTGGGGGACGCTCACTGCACGAGCCCTATACAACAAATAGTCACCTAAGCTGCTTGAAATGCTAAAACTAAATAAGTGTAAAGTGGTTATACATTATATACCTCATATTTCCTTCGTAGCCGGCGCTGGCCCGTGGACGAGTGGTCTGGAGCGCTAGGTGTGTTATTTTGCAAGTTGTAAGTTCGAATCCCCGATGATATATTCTTTTATTTTTTTAGTAAGTTGATTTTTTCGTTTTAGTACGATGCTTTCTATACTGAGGTCACGATTGTTGGGCCGTAACGTTCACTTCTCCACGAACGAGTTCGCAGAATGTCCGTGGAGCTCATGTTCGTGGAGTTCTCGTTGGCGTGCTGTTGCCATACTCACCGACTGCTTTTGGTCAGGGGCACAGGCGAGAATCAGGAGACCGTTGCCGTGGTGGAAACACGCTTTTTACGATAAAGGCATGAGTGAGGCAAGCTCGAAATATAGGGGGAAAGCGCATGGCATTTGAGCGTCTGCGGTGACGCGGAGGGCGTTCATCCACCGCGTAGGCTTCGGCTAGTGATTGCTACGATTCCAAGCCGTCTTGGGAGGCCTATCTTAGTCATTTTACCGCCGACAACATGGCAGAAGCACGGTATGACGATTATTGAGATATTGAGAATGCCTATCCAACGATAACGTCGGATGTCAGGCACGTTGTTTTACAGAACTGAAACCGAAACTTGCTTGAATGCTAAACTTGGACATCGTCCAATCACGGTGCACGTCTTCCCGACGTCACAGCGTTTAGTTGGTGCGGCCGCCGCAGAGCACGCATGCTAGTTTTTCTTCTTTCGGGCTTTGTAAAATAATTACGGACTTATCAATCGGATAAACGATGAAAACTGTGCTAGTTTCAGACAGCCTACGCAGTGCAAGCAAAAACGGGAGCTTGACAAGTTCAGTTCAGTGTCCCTTTAAGTCCCACGAAGCGGACAGTGCGAGAACAATTATAGATTGATTTATTACAAGTACAATATTTCCTTGGAGATCAAACACATCGGATGTGTTACAAGACTAGAAAAGAATGGGGTGGGGAAGGGGGGGGCAAGCGTAGGAAAACTTTTCAGTATAACTCACAGGGGACAGGCGGCTCAGGTGACAAGCTGGTAAAAAGCACTTTTCCTTAGTTTAATTTTCGAGTAGCAGCGTATTCTCTGCACGACACTTTTGATTTATTATGGGATTTAACACGCCGAAGCTACAGAGGTTATGAGGCGGGCCGCAGTAGAGGGCTCCGGAATAATTTTTACCATGTGGGGTAATTTAACGTGCGCCTGTGGTCGAAAGAACCGGTGTTTTTGGTTTTCGTTTCCTTCAAAAACGCGGCCGTCACGGCCGGTAATTGAACCCACGTACTTTCCGCTTTTCCTTTAATTTTGTCGGCTCTCTGTTAGCTGAGTTTTATTAGTCTATTTCAGGCGTGGTCAGAATGATGGAGCGTGAACTCAGGCATGCGCTCTTCTCGCTTGATAAGTGAATCGGGCTTGATAACTGAAAGAAGCTTATTGCAGGCTTTCTTGCGAGTATACGATAACAGAACGCGGTAGGCAAGAAAATACATAACACCATCTTCTCGTATGGGAACCCTGAGTAGTATGCGAAGCAGCCATGGGGTCGACGGAAGTTCCCATTAGTTTTCAGTTCGTCGTTTCCGTTGACATTCAGCTTTGCGTGCCTTCGTTGTATCAGTAGCTTCTTGACGTAGTTTGAATGAGTGAAGGACATAAGGCGCGTTCGTAGCACATGCTCCCGTCTAGGTTTGTAGCCCAGTGGGAAGAGTGCCACATACATCCCGTTGCGGCCAGAAAGTCGTGGGATCGAAACCGAGCGCCGCCTAACTATATCGCTTTATGGTGAACTGCGATGACATCAGCCCAAATGCTGACGAGGCTGAACAGACGCGCATGCGCAGTAGAGTGCGGACGGCGGACAAGGACAACGAGGGAGGGAGGGACATATCCCCTAGCATGAGATGCTTTAATTCTAAAACATGTACTGAGGCCTCAATGACTCATTTGACCATGCTAACTATAGAAGCAGCAATTAGGTGACTAGCAAAATACGTTCCCTCAAATGCCCTCTTTGCATTGCAATGCGAACACGGGTATGTGCCCAGTCGTATCAACCCGAAGAAAAGATATAAAGAAAAAATTGGCCGCGTATCTGCTCCTTTTGCTGCAAATGTTGACAAAAGACGATACTGTTTATCGACTTTTGACAAGCAAATGCTCCCCTTAGCTTTACCCCTCACTTCTCATGTTCCTTTTGCGTCGCGCTGCTCCAAAATATAGACGCCAAACGTTTACGTAAATCATTTTAAATTTACCGTGTTCCACTGCTCCAGGCCGGGTGTCTCGATGTTAACGCTGCCGTACGGCGAAGACGCACGTGAATTCAGGCGCCCTACTTCAAGGTTGATAGAACTACATTGCCCTACTCTACGTGCGTTTCATGCAGAACGTGGATCCTATCTAGTGGAACTTTTCGTAACTGTTGCCGGTTGATTTCTTAAAATGTCGCCAGAAGCTATAGTGGCGCGGGCCACAGCAGGCGACGGCGGAGTGAATTTTTTCTGCAGTTGATGAAGTAGATAATATCGCAAACATCAAGCATGTACGATTTTTTATAAAGGAACACTGCAAATATCACTTCTGTATTGATTTGTTGTATTATATTTGCGTAATCTCTTGTTCTTCGTCAACAACGTTGACAGGTATGAACTATACACCGGACTTAGACTAGTCGATTTTGCTGTGACTATATAAGACTATTGCGCAGGCTTTGTTATAGTTTGGCCGGTTGGCTGAATCGAGTCACAGACAGACACACAGACAGACAGACAGACAGACAGACGACCAAAATTTCTGGGTTTAAGAAGCCCAAGAAAGACTATCGTCTTTAGAATGACAACCAGACTAATGAAAGGACATGTTAAGCGACTCGCCACTATGGTTGCCAAGTTGGCGATTTGCAGCCCAACTGGAGACTTTTGGATGCTCGTGGCGAATGACATTTTAGTGTGGCGACTTAGCCACTGTCTGGCTCCTTTGAGCGCTGATAATTATTTATATTTTTCTAGGCTCTTTTGACATATTACATTCGAGAAAAAGGCCTTGTTGGGACGTTCAGTGATTTCATTAGTCAAGATGAAACTAGAAGCCAGTTAGAACAAGAAAGTGGAAATGATATTGCAAAGTGGGGAGTAGGGCCAAATAAGTTCGTGTCACTCTAAACACACAAATGTACACAACAATAACAAGTCAATGTACAATCTGTCTTGTAACTCCGAAAGCACGGGCCGTAGAAGAAAGGTTTCGGGTGTACTGAGTAACCGTTCTGTTTCCTTGCTTGCTCTTACTTTGTAAGTTACGGTCTTGCCTCATCTATTCTCAGTTCGCACTTAACCGACTAGAACAAGGGACGGTTCCCTTTTCAGCTGGAGGGCCGAGTTGCTTGAAGCCGACATGGGGGAGGGCCGGACAGAAAATAAGTGGGCAGGGGCAGGGGCTTTGCAGGGAGACAAAAAATTCAGCGACTTGCTAATAATATTGGTGAATACTGTACCGTAATCCGCATGTTTAAAGTTGGATATCAATGCTAACTGGAGCGATCAGTTCTCTGTTCTAGTCACCCGTTTAAACCCCGTTTGCAGTCAATACAAAAGGTATCATGAAAAGCGTTGTATTGATATGAAGGGACAAGTGGAGGAGTAGGAGTGGTTGTGACGGTATTTTGGAGGCCGCATAATACTTCCCTACGGCCGGGGATTGCCGAAGAGTGGGTTGCCGAGAAGATAACGAACACATTCAGCGACGATCGTACGTAAATATTTATGCCGCGCACGCAGTATGCGGCTATTTTATGTTATGCGAATACTCAGCCGTCTTGCACGCCCGCAGAGTTTCTGTCACGCCTGGATGAATAGAAAAAGTAGCAGCAGGAAGAAGCCTCATCATTCGCAGCTGCCAGTTTCACCAGGTCCAGTTTTCAGCTCCCAAAATTTTGACCGGTCATCTAACATTTCTTCCCTGTAGCGGGGCTCTTGCGGATGGATGCAACGAAGGCGCCATATTTTCGTACTACTGTATTTGCAAGATTCTAACACGCGCCCGATTGCAAAGCGCAGGTACGCTGGTGTAAGACTATTCTGAAAAAAAAAATAATTTAGCGCAGGTTCTACCGCGTAGATGTAGAAGACATGACGCCGCATGCCTGGTATAGATGAAATTGTATTTGAAGCACTCAGCTGTACCATTCAAATCCTTCGTGTTACATAACCTTGTTTACCCAGCCCCTGCTGGCTTCAAACAGGGGCCGTAAACCTTCACTGTACGTCAAATTTCAAGTGCCTTGACCCTAATATTAGACAGGACGGGCGTTTGTTCATTTGTTGCTAATTTATGAATTGTACCAGGAAGTCTTCAAGTTTTCAAAAACGTCCATGCTCAGTGGCGGTAAAGGCTTTGCATGAGAATATGGCCCTAAGTAGTTACGATACAGAATGCGGCAACATAAGATTAGGTTCACGTTCTAGACAAATCATGTGTGGGAACCTTTGTGTGCGATAACGTTGGGGTGCCGTCTGTTTGTTTGTTTTTGGTACCGAATAGCTTACGACCACACAATGCCCGTCCGCGTCCGTGCTCATAGCATTTACAATAAAAAAAAATCACACAGGCACCGGCAGGATTCGAGCCTGTGCCTGGTAGACCAGATAGAGTTGGTTACTGTTGTCTTACCCATTGGGTGACGACCGTTTTTTTTATTGCCAGGCTTGCACTTTACAACATAATACATGCAGGGTTCAACACATGAGTGACACCAAACTGAAAAAAAAAAACGCCACCAACCCAACCAGGGCTGGCGTTGTCATTTAAAAGGGTTTTAGCGCTGCCAGTGGATCAACACTTGAAAGCCATTCCGGCACGCATTCATGGAATTTCTGTTCTTCTATATACCTTGAAATATATTCGCCGAAATACACCCGCGACGACCGAGCGTCTACATCGCTGTAGACATAAGCCGAGCGTGCTCGCCAAATACTCTGGAGGCCCAACAACATTATCATGTTTAATGGAATACCATCATCGTCACCCACTGCTAGGTAATGAATTCCGTGTGGGCTCAGGGGGAGCACTTTGGGCATAGTATTCTGAAGAACGTCCCAGAAGAAGACACCTTCTCAACAGTGTAAGAAAATGTGATCTACAGTTTCGGGTGTTTTACACAGTGCACAGTGCGTACACGACGGAACAAACAAGCCCCTTTCTGCCATCCATGTCTTTGTGGTTAATGTGTTGGTGTGAAGTTTAAAAAAGAAAGACTTCACCCCTGACGGTACTAAGATTTTTTTCACGCATTTAAGAATGTTTTGGCCAGGGCCTCAAGCGTATAAGGCTCGGTACATAGGAACAGGGAGGATAACGCTCCATACACCATTCCTTTGTGTAACAGTACTCAAATACTCTTTTGAAAACGCACGCTCAGAAACCTCACCGCATCGACTACTTCCTTTAAATAGCCGTGGAGACCACCACTCATGCGGCCGCTCGTCACAACAAAATTGGGCAAAACTCGTTGGAGTCGAAACTGACAGACAGTCATCAAAAAAGGATCGCGTACATCACGAAAAAATAAAAACCTTCTAACAAGCTGTCGCACGAACAAGTGAGTCAGCCCTAGCCCACCCTCCTGAGCTCGCTGAAAAGATTTGTTCAGCTACTTCTCTCCTAAATTGAGGCCGAAACAAATACCGCGAACACGCAGCGAAGTTTCTGCACATTCACTCGCGTACAATGTAAAACTTGCACGACGTAACACAATTTGCTGACAAGCAATACGTTGCATGCGTTTGCCCTTGCGAACATAGATAAACCGCAGCCCCTCCAATCGTCAGCCTTCTCGTGCAGCTCTTGAGCGTGCGCACGCCAATATGGCTCACTGTCTCTATAATACTCCAGTAGAGTGCCCACCTACATGACGGGATGAGTAACCCTATTGATGTTGTAAAAAAACTCTGTGGTTGTTGGCCAATTGCCGTGCCAGAACCCAGCACACTTTCCCCAGTTCACCAGGCTTCCTGTGACAACGCCAAACCGTTTCACGATTTGGACTACGTGAACGACACTTTCCTTGTTGTGACAAAGCACCGCGACATCGTCCGCAAAGGCGAGAAGTTTCACTGAACAAGTATGTAAACGGAAACCTCGAATCTGATTGTTCTTTATAATAGTTAAACACAACATTTCAATGGATATGCAATAAAGCAATGGGCTGAGTGGGCAGCCCTGGCGTACCGAACGTTGGACGTTAAAGAACCCTGAAAGGCGTTTTGAGCACAGTAAATTAACTAGTGCAATCGTAAGATTGGGTCCTCAACGCCATCTGTGCCACGTATTACTCTTTTACGCGCAGCGGAAAGCTCACACTTTTGTTGCAAAGTTTGTCACTTTTTTCTCACCTTTCCCTTCGTGTTTTTAGACGCCGCCATCTTCACATGTCTACGTCATTGATTCCCAGGTGTTCGTCATGAGCTAGACATCCTGCGATTGGGCAGCTTTTTCACGCACTTCCGGCAAAAAGATGAGTCGTCTGCTCAGCGTCGGCTCGCTGGCTAATCTGCCAGCAGAGTGCCGGAGTGCTTGGACAATTTACGACAAATGAAACAAGTTTAAACAAACGCTTAACCGTTTTTATTGAATGCAACACGGCCATAACACGACATGGATATTCTATTACCTGAGTACGTTCCACAAAGAAAGCGTTGAAGCCCCGTGGCACTTCTTTCGTACAATCGCAGAGAACGCCCTGAGCCGAATGCCCGGGTTTGACGCATCCATTTTATTTAAATTAAAACAATCCAGAGATGCGTTTCGAACGAACACAACGCCACAACATGCGTTGCAAGTCTGAACCGCGATTGACAGACGATCGGTTGCCTCCTCCTGCCCGTCATAAATTCGGCACTCACCTCGCGCGCGGTTTGCGGTACGACGAACAGCACGTCATTTAACTCTGGCGCACAAGCCGAGATGGCTTTTAGCCATGCACACTGTACATACCCCATGCGAGGTTGAGTCGTACGTCATCCGAGAAAGATGATCCAGACCATGGGAAGCACTATCAACCTGCAGAAGCAAAACGTCGCATTGCATCGCGAAACAAAAGCGTCCACAAAACACACACCATCGCCTCCTGTAATGTCAAACGCATATCGCACTTCCCAATGGGAGTGAGTGGTACGCCTGCAGTGCCCACATGTCGCGAGGTGGGGCCCCGAGCTGAACCGGGATCACGCAACCGTAACTGACTTCTAGAGCGGTTTGTGCCTTGTTGCCAAGGCAACCGATGTTTGAGATTGTCAAAGAAATGGCGCTCGCTCCAGCGCTAGAAAGCTCAGAGCCGCGTCGGAGCAAGTTTTGCCAACCTTGCCGCTCTCCACCACGCGTCGCCCCAAGAAGAACTGGTCACATGATCCAAGCGTATTGTACACGGGTTCTGTATCGGTCTAAAATGTCTTTTTCACATGCCGCCGGCAGGAATTACCACCGCCGTAAAATAAGACCCGGCACCAGCGGGGCCACATCTGATACGGCGCTTTTTGGATAAACAGTGTCGGTGAACTGAAGGGAACGAGCGCACAATCCTCCCCATGCGGCTGCGAGTTTGCCGCCGATAAAAAGTCACGTGCCGCCGAATGCAACTAGAGGAACTTACACCGCGAAATGGCAAGGCCAGGCTGCCGCACATATGCGGCCAGATTTTCCGTTCGCTTTTGCAGCCTTGAGCGGAGTGCGGGATTCATGGTGTCAACAAAGCTTGCCCGTAGCAGACGGCAGTCGTAGGAGCGTAATAGCGGAAGTACGTCACCGCTGAGGAGCGCAGCATCATGGGAGGGGGTGCTCGCTCGCCGTCAACAGCGAAGAATGTTGAAAGGAGGAGGAAACGCGGCGCGACGATAATGCGCGGTTTTTGATTTACCATTTCTCAGCTAATACTCATCGCTTTAACAAAATTCTTGCGGGAGGAGTTTGCTAATACATTGCTTGATTTGGTTACATGTACGTCCATGCATCGGCGGAAGGTATTTCAGGACCCCTTTAATGGGTGCTCCAAGTGACACTTATAATCAACCGCGTCGTACACTTGTGGTACGCCAGGGTCACTCCGTCTCTAATGACGGCTCCCACTTTGATATGGTCCAAAATAGGGAGCAGAATATCGTGTGAGACGCAATCAAATGCCTTTTGAAGGTCTAGTTGAAGAAGTGCAACGGCATCTGCAGTGGCGTCAAAATACTCAAGTACACACCTCGTGGTGTGTATGTTTGTTGTGGTGGTGCGTCCTTTGATGCCGCACGTCTGGTGCGGTACAACAAGGGTTGTGATAACGGTTTGCAGCCTTTGCGCAAGCACCTTAATAAAACCTTTGTATTCTACTTTAGTCAACACTATTTAGTCGGTACGAAGTGACAGACTTTAATTTTGGGTTTCCTCTGTTTTAGGTATCAAAACTGTGTGTGATGATGCATACGACGGTGGAAGGGTTTTCATTCATAATGCCTCATTACACATTGCCGTTAAAATAGGTGACACCTCAGCTTTGAAATGCTTATAGAAGGCCGCGCTTAGCCCGTCTGGGCCGGGCTACTTTCCAGGGTTTAAAATATCTACAGCTGCCTTCTCTTCTTCAAGAGATATGGGTTGTTGCAAACTGTCTTTTGTTTCATCCTCAAGAATTGGCATGCAGCTAAGATACTCCCTTCGAAAGGTTTCTAGATTACAGGGCCGATACGCGAATAACAGTTAGTAATATTCAAAGAAAAACTGTTGGATGTCCTCCTTTTGGCTTGACGTGCGTCCTTCCCATTCAATTTTATCTATCGTGTTTTGTCGAACACCTGCTTTTCAATTCCAAACGCCCGTTTGGTGGGCGTTTTCTCCATCGCTAATCCCTCAGGTATCGCACGAACGAGCGCTCAACGATAGCGTTTTTCGTCCATTACCTCAAGTTGATGTTTCAGTTTGCGTATGTAATCTTTAAACACACCTGGTGTTTTCCCTTCCTCTATAGTTAATCTTTGTAGAGTGTGACGTAGCATCCCTTCTTTCATTTTTTCCTCGTATCTTAGGCAGCTAGATCTTTAAATGGCTTTAACTTTAATTGTTTCTTTGAAGTATTCCCAATGTTCTCCAATTTATTATCCTAATTTTAATTTCTTCAATTCTTTCCCTAGCTGTGTCGGTGAAGATTTCATGCTTTAAAGTTTAGCGTTTAGTTTCCAGAGGTTCCAAGAAAAGGTCGTTTTTTGTTTTCAGGGCCCAAGGCTACATTTAACAGGGCGGGGACCTGAAAACGATGCCGGATGCACTGTGTATGATTCGCATTTGGGGATTAATTCAAGTGACACATAAAATCTGTCAAGCCGCGCGTGACATGGTTCCCTGAAAGTTGGTGAAGCCCACGTCTCGACCGCTCTCAAGGCATTTTGCCACATCTACCAGCCCAAACTCGTCGATAAGCTCGGCCAGAAAGTCCGTACTTGCGTCCTTGTAACGATTGCTGCTTGTCTTGTCTTGCTTGGATCACACACAGTTGAAATCTCCCATCACTATAATTTGCTTCTCCTCAGTAAGGTATTGACGTAGAGTGCGAAAGAAATTCTTCCTGTCCTCTCTCACGTTCGGCGAATAAAAACATATCACACGCAATTCGACGTTATTCAACGCGAAATCACAATACCTAGCCGTGAAGTGCTGCACCATGGTCCCAGTCTCATCCTCCCCTTCAACGTTCGTCTCCTGCAATGCCGCCACTTCTAACTCCTGCTCAGTAAGTAGGCGGTGCACCTGACTTTGCTTCTTTTTTCCCGAGAGCCCTCGAACGTTAAGCGTAGCACAGGTCAACTGAGCTTCAGTAGGCATTTAAAAAAACGAGGGGTGGAGGCCGGGAGCGTGCTGCTTACCGTTATCGTCACGCCGTCGCTATATATGTGTCCATCCACTGTCGGGCCTCTACGATGCTGCAGTTCTCCCGGCGTTGTTTTCGGCGGTTTGTGGTCGGCCTGAACTTTCGGCCGTAGTCGCAAGGACGATCGCCACGCGACCGCCGCCTTTTGCAGCGGCTCTCCGGTGCCACCTTCTTCCACCCCCTCCTTGTGGCCCGCCTCGTCGTGGGACCGCTTGGCGGTTGCATTGAAGCTGCTAGCAGGAGAGGCGACGTTTGTTTCCATCTCGTATGGCTCAGTCGCATCTGGTGTGACTTCCACAGAGGGGGCGTCAACACCACCTTCCGCCTGTTGGACAGGCAGAGGTGGAAACACCGTTGTCGGTTGCAAGCCGTTGGCTGGGTCCTTGGTACCGGCGCCGCTGGGGGCACCTGGAGCAGCCGACGCCTCCACCGTCGAATGCTCCCCCACACCTTTCACTGCTTCCTCAGCTTCCGCTGTGTGCATCAGCAGCTCGGACGAATCCTCTCTCTCCGTGCACCCGGTCACATTCCCGTACGTCTTGACGCATTGCTCATCTCGGTGTCCGAACCGCCGGCATCGGGAGTAGCGCGGCACCTGGCAGTCCCTGCGTACGTGGCCGGCGGTGTGGCATCGCAGGCACTGCATGGGAGGTCCGAGGGTCACAACTAGAGCCAATTCACCTGCAACACGAGTTTGGGGGGGCAAGTCGTCAACCTTCAGTCCGACCCGCCGCGGTGGCTCAGTGGCTAAGGCGCTGCGCTGCTGAGCACGAGGTCGCGGGTTCGATTCCCGGCCGCGGAGCCCGCTTTTCTGATGGAGGCGAAAAGAAAAAACGCCCGTGTGTACGAGATTTCGGCGCACGATAACGATCCCCAGGTGGTCAAAATTAATCCGGAGCCCTCCACTACGGCACGCCTCATCGCCTGCGTTGCGTCGGCGCGTTAAACCCCCCCCCCCCCTCAATCAAATCAATCAACCTTCAGTCCGGCCTTCAGCTTGAGGAGCACGGTGTGGGTCGTGGAACCCTTGTCGTGCACACCTTGTACGCGCCAGCGTTCCCGGGTGACTTCGCTAAATTTGCCATATGCCGCAAACGCCGCTCGAATGTCTTCGTCCGCAACACCGTACAACAGCCAGTGAAGTTTCAATTTCGCCTCTTGGTCCTGCGGTTCGATGACCAGGCAGCGCCGTCCCTTCACTTGCAGTTCGCCGGTCACAAGCGTCTTTTTCGTCGTTTCGGGGCTGTTAAACGTCACCGCCCAGATGTGGTTTATCTGATATGCCCCCAAGGCAACTACCTCGGAAGGCATACCAGACTTGCCCAGCGCGTCCCTGAAATCTTCCACTCGAAAGGTCGAGCGCGCACGTCACCATGAAGAAAAACTGTGTTTTAAACGATACGCCCGGTAGGCAGAGATGGCAAAATAATCTGGTACTCTTCGTTTACATTCACGTCGATCCTGTTTCCGCGGCTAGGCTGCGCCGAAATTGCCGCCATTGAGATCACATGACCATATGTCCTTTCACTACGGTGGCCAGAAGTGGAACGATTGGTCTACGACCGTGAGTTAGTACACGAGAGTAAAACGGTTTACTTCCTCGCCTGCAGCGGTGCGGAGTACCATAGGACCTCCCAATGTCCGTCCGCACACATCTGTGCGCACACCACCATCAAGCGAAAACCACGCAAAATTCGATTTAAGCCGTGATTCGCAGTTTCATTTAGGGAATAATCAAGCCGCAACTCCCGGCTCAAATGGAATGACAGTTGGGGCGCAAATCAAATGTCACTCGAGGCGCAACTTCGATCTCATTTCGAGTCCCCGTACCCCGCACCCTCACCATTATCCACTAAATTAAGATGCTGCCATTTTTTCGGTTTTTGATCCCCCTTTTACTTAACTTACGTCACTTTCTAATAAGCCGTCAGTTCGTAAACAGCGCTTGTGTCATTCTTACTCTTCATGTCCTGTTTTCGTTCGCGCTAACCACCATGAGCGTGCAGCTTTTTTGTTTTGTTCGCAAGTAATTTTAAAAATATGCTTTGAGTAAGCCATGCTTGCGGACTTGCTCACCGCTGAGCGCATAAATGAGTGTGTGGCAGTGACCTACGAAAGCGGTTTGTATTACCGATGGATGGTTAGAAAAAAGGGGCAAGGTGTTCTCGGAGAAAGCCAGGAGGGAAGACTTGTCTAGCATTTACAGTATGAGCGAGCTTCTACATGAACCGTTGTGTTTCTCTAGCCGCCAGAAGACGCCAGCCGGGCGGCGTCAACACCCGGACTTCTTCACCACCACAGGCGCCAGGCATCTTGTGTCTGAGCTCGGAGAGGCGGAGATGCGGCCTCGGCGTCGAACGGCAGCCTCGTTCACGCGGGATCTCCTGCTTCGGCTAGCTTCCCGAACTAATGCCGCCTATGCCTTCTAAAGTTTATTCTCTCTCATCTGTGTATGGGGGAGAGGGAGAGCAGTTTATGGTGTACGACTGCGTGCTGCGGTGACCGCGGCGCACGCGGAGCCGCAGATGTTGCCATTCGTTGCGCAATCCCGGAGAGGAGGAATGCCTCGCATACTACTCAGGCTTCCCCTACAGGAAGATGACGACGGTGGTAGAACAGCGAAGCTATCTCGTGATGGATTCTGTTTGGCCAGTCCCTAGGGGCGTCCTGCACAATCTTCATCAGCGGTGCCTGGCCAGGCATGCGCAGTGGGGGTGTGGACGCCGCACAACAGCGCCCACACAACGGCGGAGGGAACAGGCTCGCCCATGAGCTGCTTCGCATCTAAAAAAGGAAAGGGTGGGAAGAAAGTAGGCACCGGCGTGTGCACGCTACCGAAAAAAAAAGAAAAAAGTAAGTGGTGTGCTATTGAGCACGAGGTATACCTATGGCATATAACTGCGGTTACGCGAAGAATGGAGCCAAACTTCAGATATAATTGTATTAGGCGGGTTGGTCCTAAACCTACTTTTGTAATCAGTTAAGCCATGCTAACTCCACTGCTTTATTCTTAAATTCGAGGCCTGCATTTATCTAGAATAAAGTGACCATATTACTCGGACCCCAAGGCGGGACTGGGGGGGGGGGGGGCGTAAGGAAGGACGTGGCGCATACCTTGAAGGGAATACAATTTTGTTTTAACTAAAATTTCAAACGTTTCGTAGTTCTGTTCGCCTTTGTTCGACGCACATCTATGCATTACTTGATTATCGGTGGGTGGAAGTGCTGAAAGCACCTTTTTACTTTTTTAGCAAACGCAGAAGGGTGTGCTGAACAGTTGGCTGGTAACCTGTAACGTGATTTCATTGATCGTAGGGTTTAACGCGCCGACGCAATGCAGGCGATGAGGCGCGCCGTTGTGGAGGGCTCCGGATTATTTTGACCACCTGGGGATCTTTAACGTGCGCCGAAGTCTGGAACACACAGGTGTTTTTGCTTTGCTCCTCCATCAGAAAAGCAGCCGCCGCAGAAGGGAATCGAACCCGTGACCTCGTACTCAGCAGCGCAACGCCTTAGCCACTGAGCCACCGCGGCCACCTGTAACTTCAAAAAAATAGCTCAGACATTGGGACTATGCAAATAACACACTTTTGGCTCTTTCATTCCTCCAGCTTTTTAATAGTGAAAGCGGAATTGATAAGCGTTTTCCACTTTTCCGGCTGAAGGCAGGACAAAACACCGTCCCACAAGCAGCCTGCGGGAAAGCGGGACCACAGCCGCAAAACCGGGACGTCTCCCGCCTAAATCGGGACGCCTGGTCAATTTAATCTACAAGGCCGGTGTAGCAGCTCATATGAGTTGTGTATATATTTGGTTTACAAAACATGCGTCTCGTCCTATCTGTCACGTCCTATCCCGTATGGTCATAAATAGGCCATGATTTTATTTTTATGTATTATGATTGTCTCGACATTGGAGTGGGTTCTGATTTTTACAATTACTAATGCATCGATTTGGTTTTAAGCGGCATTCATAGCTTTCGCTGTCTGTAGTACAAATATTTTCAGGCATGAAATACGTATTGATTTGAGCTAAAGTCTACCTTTCTCGTGAATGGGGTCTCACGTTTTCCTAAGTAGGTATACAGTTATTATAAGCACATGTCTTGATATGTCACTTTCAACGCGGTACTCTTTGCTGGACACTTTTACGAAATGAACAAATTCTCCCAAATTTGACGGAAGCCATTCATCATAGCTTTTTATTATTTTCTATACTTTTTCTCTCAGATTCCACAAAAGAACCACTGAAAACTTTGACGGCGGAGGCGTACATGAAAGACAAAAATCCAGTTGGGAAGAAAAGCTGAGAAAAATTGTTGCCATCTGCCAAAACACTCGCTCGTTCACTCAACCCACTCAACACTCGCAAATTCACTCGTTCACTCACCCACTCACTCGCAAATACGCTATCCGATTGCCGAGAAAGCGTATTATTCGTCACGCCACACAGTAGCCCCAGTTCCTCTCCGCTAATCTGTACGCCATCGGCAGGCACACAACGATCCACATACACCGCAGGAAATCTGAGGTACACTAGACTGCGAAGCACTTTTCAGTGAATTAGCGCAGCAAGCATGACGCGGACTACAACGGTGTTTGGGCTAACCAAAACGCGAAATATGAAAATGAAGCAGCAGAAGCAATTTCGCCTTCAAAACTATAGTTGACGACCGTGCACGGACAGAATAAAAAAGACATGATGCGGAAGCCCATGTCGCATTTGCAAGTTGAGAGGCACATTCACAAGCGTAAAGGTGAATTGCTGTCGGTGACAACATAGGAGCCCAAAGAGCCCGTGTTTTAACTTGCGCAATCTCAAGATTTGAGACACATTTCACAAACTGCACGCAACTGTAACGATTCCAACTGTGCGGTTTGATAAGGCGAATGAGGAGTCAGACATAACGTACGAATATTGCGAATCTGCAGAAACGAATACACAAACTTCAGGTAGAGACAGGTAAATAAACGAAGGGTACAGTCGATGAGTCGTACTGACAAATACTATGTCAGGTCCCTGTAAGGCAAGGTACATCGTTTGCTGCACTTTGCAGCACGCATGCAACACAACGCAACGTAAACATTTGGCGAATTTCGCAATAAAACAGCAGAGGTGAAGTTTTTAGGTTTCTCAAACAGGGACAGCAGTAAATCACATGACTCAAGGCAAGCACGGTAAATGCCGTGTGATGGCAGGTCAGATTGAAAGCGAAGTATCATAACAGAGCGCTGCCGTCACAAGTAATGACAAATACCCATACGTTTAATACGCAAGGCGTAGATAATAGGCTACTGTTTCCACAATACGCAATTCTCCCATCGGAACCATTTCGCCATCCTGATACGCGAATCTGTGAATATTTGCGACACCTTCTCCAACGAGTACGGGTACTCACATTTTGTGCTTCAGAACAGCCTATATATTCAAAGCAGTAGCAAGCGAGCCAAGTATGTACAGCAAAAACTACGACACTATACCACGGTGCTTCCTAATGATTCCATCGCAGCGCTAAGCGGTAGTAATGTGCATTCGCTTTGTTGCGACGACGTTACCGACACCAATTCCAACACAAAACGCTGCGAGCCAGAAACATCATTCGGCGAGTGTGCGCGCAACAGCCCCTCAATGAGTCATGACAGTGAAGAGTATCAGTGCATTATGGTGTCAGACGTCCATCCAAATTATATTCCTAAATCAACACTTCACCAAAGAGTTGATTCCAGGTGCCCCATGACGTGGGGAGTACCGGCACATTCCCGAATCTAAACGCAATCGCTCCATTTACTAGTGGCTGTGCGTACGAGTGGATATCGCCAGCAGCAATTAACGGAGCGAACAGCTCGTACGAGAAATGACAATACTCTCAGCGGAAAGCTCCGCACGTCGCGCCCGATGCGCGAGTGCCCTCGCCACTTATGAGTGGTGAGCCGGGCTCGCCGCGAGTGGGACTCGCACTCGCGACTGGTGAGTGGGGCTTACCGCAAATGGCGCTCGTACTCGCGAGTGCTCGCGAGTTTCACTTGCTACGAGTGGAACTCGCACGCAGAAGTGACGAGCGGGGCTTGCCGGGAGGGGCGATCGCACTCGCGAGTGCTGAGCGTGGCTCGCTGCGAGTGGAACTCGCACTCATAAGTGGTGAGCGAGGTTCACTGCGAGTGGCGCTCGCACTCACTCGCACTCGCACTCACCAGGCCAAAACGATGGTGAGGTTCTCACCACTCACTCGTGGGTTGTGAGTGGGGGTGTGTGAGTGCACTCATGAGTGAGCCTGCCGGCCTATGGCGAAATCCCTGCTCACATGGTGACACACTGGTGCGCACGGAAAGTTTCAAGTTGGTGTGCACAGCGTTTCCCAAGCCTCGCGGAGCTAGTATATACTCCTGTGAAAACTATGTAAATATGTGTCATTTTGTTTTTTTTGGAACAGGAATCTTTTAAGATAGAGAAGGCATTTATGCCTTGCCGCTATCATCACTCTGCCGCGGGTGCAGGTATTTGTAGTTTTTGCTGGCACCGAAAAGTACGGAATTAAAGAACTGTTTTCAGGAGGTACACCACCAACACGGCGAAAAAATCCTGTCATTGTTTGGTTTCCGTAGCACATTAATACACGTCGATAGGTATTTGTCCCTTCGCCTGCTGAACCGAACTAGCATGAAAAATATCAATAAGAGACACGAATCTAGAACCACGCCACCCAAAAGTACAAATAAAAATTATCACAAGTATATATCAGGAGATGTAATGATAAGTAACTCTTAGCAATAAAATATATGCGTGAACTAGAACTTCCATTGCTATTTCCTCTCCGTATGTGTTCAACTCTGATCTATTGTCCCATGCAGCATTTGTGTTTTATTCGCCGGGATTTACTTTTATCCATCTGTCCTCAAAATCCAAGCCGTAATTGTACGCCCTGTTTACGTTTTCGCTTTGCTGAATAAAGCGCAGATGCTATGGCCGCCACACTATAATTTCCTGCCTTTCCATAAGCGCACAGTTACGTTTTCGCCTCCGAAGAGCTAAGTTAACACTATATCAGAGTCCTCCGCATAGTTCTATCACTCAGTGTTGGCAGGGTAATGACGGGGCCCCTAATTACACCGCTCAGCATATTTGTTTTTGCAGTTGGCGCCCAGTTTTGAATAAATTACTGACACACTTTCCGTCGAAGCAAAGATGAAACTATGGTACCGCTGCACTCAGGTCTCTCCAGTAACTTCACGTGGTCCTCCAGTCGCCAAACAAAACATTTATGCTTTTGGAACTTCAGAGTACTACTAAGAACCTCCGTCTTGAGCCATGCGATAGTAGACCCCCTTACGCCGGCAAGCTTGGTAATTGAACAGAATGCAGAAACGGCAGAAAGTCACGGTTACTCCAGTCTCATTCGGGCGTAGTACGTTGTAAAGAGCTGCCGTCAACTGGCGTGCAATATTTTTTTTGAAGACAATCTATTCGACGCTTTTGGTGATGCCGGAACCAGAACGCACCGAAATCGAAAGAATATTGCACTGTCTTTTTTATATTAAGGGTAGTACTATAATTCCACCCCCAATCAGATGCTAAATAATATGAGCTATATATTTTTGAGCTGGTTAGTTTACACCCAGCAAATCAACCCCATCTCTCCGGCTGCTGTAGTTCACGTCTAGTTCAGCCATCTGCCTCCAGAGGCTCAGGAACGAGCGTAGCCTTATGGTCAGCGCTCTCTTCAGCATGATTAGAAAAAAAGTCCTAAATATTCTACAATGTACGTCTGACGATGGCTTGGGATTGAAAACTACCCGCATTTTTTTTTTTTCATTTATTCGTGCATTCACCATACGGGCAGGAAAGGAGTTTATATTGTAAAATAGGCGCAAGAGCGGCCCCAACCAATCAAATTTACAGCCAAGAGAAAAAAAAAATCCCGGGCCGTTTCCACTAACGTGAAACCTGGGAAGGAACGACGCATGCAGTGCATTATAGCATCCAAATATTGTAAGTCTCTCTCTCTTGCCACACGGCGCGCCCTGATTGGCCACCGGAGCAGCGCCGGTGGGAGGAGCAATCATGCGCTTGCTGAGGCGGTGGCGCCCTTTCTTGCGTTCAACCGGATTTAGGCAATTGGCATGCCCCATCTGCCCCAGTTGGGGGTAGTGAAGGGGTCAACTCGAGCGCAGTTTAATGATCGCAACTCTCTCAGGGGGTTCTTTCTCGGTTGTCAATGAAACCATGGCACCAGGCAAGTATGCCGTTTCTTGCTACGACCAACCACACGACTAGATCGGGCCTAGTGTCGACAGGCGATGGACATTTGAATGCAACCCAAGCTATAGCCCTTCTATAAACACTTCCCAGTGGGGATCGCCAAATTCTAAAAAAGACAGAAAGCGTTCCAAGAATCTTTAAACCATGTTACTTTATTTTTAACATATTTTACCCATTATACAGTTTTCTTGTACTACGTGTTACGCTGTAGCGCGGAGCGCTGGAAAGCGAATGTCTCGGAGCTTTGTTAGTACCGTGAATACATGAGACGCCGACGACGACGACAAGAGACACCAAAAAACACAAGCCTATATGGGCTTAGCCCCTAAAAGCAAAGCGGTTGAAAAATTGAGCGAAGGCACGCAATAAATCACACCCGCAGTACAACCCGTTCAACATTCAGGTGTTCTTATGTAATAACAAATACAAAGAAGGCAATACGAAGTAGGTTTAGATATATTGATTGCCGTAGTTTTCTGGGAGGCTAAATGGGTGCCTATTGCGGACAGGCTTGCCTCATTGCGTGAAAGCTGTTTTTGCCCCCAAAACAGGTACATGTTGCTCAATCAGAGGAGCTTTGCTCGTCAAAGTCTCAATCCGGAAACGAAATCAGACGCGTTTTTTAAAGCCGATAGTGTTTGTTGGGATACTCAAGCGTGGGAATTGGCGGGCTGTCTGTCCCTGAATTCAGCCGCTCGGCGCTAAAGGTAAATTGGTACCCAAACTACGCATTTCGATAGGCAAACGTTTTTCTCTCTAATAAATGAAGAAACATGTTCAATTATCGTCAACATATGCCAAAACGATAATAATACGCTTAATAAACTGAGACCGTCTATACATAACTGATGTGTGCAGTATTAGCTTCATTAAGAGTAGATGTCTGTTTCACTTTGCGAGAGCCAACTCAACAAAACGGGTTGAAAAACAGTGGCCTGATCATAAAATGCTAGTCCGCGTGCCGCCGTAACCTCGCACTCGTAGCTAATGCAATGAGTCTGAAAATCAGAACACACCGCGCAGCAGTGCCAATTCTACAAAATCGAAGTCAGTAAACTCCAACGGTTGAACCGAGACAAGAGAAGAACTTCGTGAGAGGTGGGCGGTTGAGACACGAGTGACACGTTCCAGAAGCCGAAGAAGTCGGGCGTCTTTGGACGACATTTGCAGCGGTGCGAGCAGGTACGCAGCAACTTGCTTTATACGTGCCTTGGGCGTTAGTATGAAATACATTATGTGAGGCTAAAGAATAGTGGCGGTGCGTGTTGTTGGTCCATGACCTTTGATTCTGGCGTTCGCATTACCATTCTAGTTGGCTGCGCTTACTGCATTGGTGTGAAGTTCTATCTCTGCGGCAGTGAGGTGTACAGAGAGAGCACGTATGTATTAGAGCCTCAATGAAGTAGTAGAACAAAATAACAAGTGAAGAGAAAGGTATATTATTCGTATCAATTTCCATAAACAAATATTCGCCATTGCTGCGTGATTTATACGGCCAAGTGCTAGGCAATACTATGCAATGTTTATTGTTCCCGCTGAGATAAATTGCTCAAGAATTTTGATACGATATTTTTTTTATAAATGCCTTGTCAGAGTCGTACTGGCAGTAAAATGTATACATCGAATGTTTCTGTAGTTTGAAATCTGCATAGGATTGTTTTTACGTTTCATAAATGCAACCATGTCATTGCGGTGCTTATGCAGTTCAAACTAATTTTTCAATGCATGGCGATCTGTCTTTTACACTCACAGGAGCACACCCAATATGCTCAGCGTATCACGGGGTGCATGATCAGGCATTAAGGATAAAACAGTGGCTATAGATGGCTGGCGTCGTTTGCCCAAACAGCACTAGCCACCTATGAAAGTGCGTGCTTTTCGCATAGCGGGTGTAGCCCGAACGACGTGCATGCCGCCAGCGAGCCATGTAGGGGCCGCTGGCCACTCTGACACGTGTGAGCGAGCGCGCGAGAGCGCCTGACGTGGAGCGTGTGCTCCGAGGCTGTCTGGAATAAAGAGTTCCATTCTTGCTGCTGAACGGGTCGGTCGTCTCTCTCGTGGGCTCCGAACATGGTGTCAGAAGTGTTCAGCCATTTCTAGCGACCCAGATGTTTCCGTCGTCTGTGTGGGCGCCTCCGGTCTACAAGCGCCGGCCCCATTTGTGTTCACAAATCCGGGAGAACGGCCTACGTGGATCGCCACATTCGAAAATTATGTCTTGGCGTCTGGCCTTGACTCTGCGGGCGACGAACAAAAGGTTCGAACGGTATTATACGTCATGGGACCGCAGACGCGCTCCTTGGTTACTTCGCTGGGACTATCAGCACCGGAGTCGCAACCCTTCGCCACAGTTAAGCAGACATTGGCCCGTCATTTTGTTCATCCCGTCAACGTGATCTACGACAGTAGACGCTTCCACCGCCGAACGCAGCAGCCTGGTGAGTCAGTAGATGCTTTCTACGCGGAGCTTCAGAACGTGGTCAAGCGGTGCAGCTACAGCAACTCAGAGGTAGAAAGCTCCTTGTTTAGAGACACATTTGTTGTTGGCCTGTTAGACGAACAACTTTCAGACCAGCTTTGCCGCAGCACGAAACTGACAGCAGAAGAGGCGCTATATCAGGCTCGCTTGTGCGAGGACGCCCAAAAGCAACGTGCGGCGCGGTCACTTAGCACGTAAGAAAACCTGAATGTCGACGCAGCTAAGAAGGGAAGCACCGCCGCTCAACACCCTCCTCTTCACTCGCTCAGCACGAGGAACGCCGGCTTTCTGGGAGCTGCGAATACTGCGGTCGCCAGCCTCACCCTCGATAAAAGTTCCCGGCGCGGCGGGCCACGTGCAACTACCGCAAGAGGCAGGGTCACTCCTCCGATGTCTGCCGAGCAAAGAAAAGAAATGCCAAGCTGGGCTCGGTGGAACTCCATGCGGTCGGCACGTGCTGTGCAAGGTACACTGACGTGCGCGTGAATGGCATACCCGCCAAAAAAAATAGACTCTGGCACCGAAGTGAGAGTTGTCCCTTCAAGTTTTCCTGCCGTTCCCAAAGTTCTTGATCGAGCAGAAGCGGAGCTCACCGGTCTAAGCAACCAGCGCCTGCCAGTGCTCGGGGCGTTTTTTGTGACCCTCATCTGGAAAGACAAGTCGACCACTTCACGACTTTACGTCATGCGATATCTACCCCAAGTCATCGGGAGTTCAAGGATAGGGATGATGCCTATAAAGCCCAACAAGCCAAGGCGTTCAACTCTCGACACCACGTTAGTCTGTTGCAGCATTTAGCAGCAGGTGACCGTGTATGGGTGAAGGATCTAAACTGACCGGCGACACTCCTCAGCCCAGCTCAAAGGCCTCGCTCCTTCTTGGTCGAAACACCAAGGTGCGTGATGCAAAGAATGGTATGGTTCCAGCCCGGTTATGGTATGGTTCCAATTGGTATGGTTCCAGCCCGACGCGACGCAGGACTCGGCATCACACGAGGGAGAAAAGTGGACGGGACACGAGACAGAAGAGAGTACGGGGAGATCGCCAACTTCTCGGACAGCTCCTGTTCCTGATTCGGCGCGGTCTCCAGGCACCTATCGCACGAGATCTGGCCGAGCGGGACGGCCCCCGCAAAGACTGAACTTATAGCTATTGAGTGTACCCATTTGTCATAGTATAAGAGGGGAGATGTAGGGAACGCAGGCCACTCTGACACGTGTGAGCGAGCGCGCGAGAGCGCCTGACGTGGAGCGCGTGCTCCGAGGCTGTCTGGAATAAAGAGTTCCATTCTCGCTGCTGAACGGGTCGGTCGTCTCTCTCGTGGGCTCCGAACAAGCCATACACAGAATAATCCGAACACCCCTAATACAGTTTAATTATTCTTGTAATCATAATATGTTCTAAAGGTGTGAACACCGTTTTCCTTCGGAGATTATACGTCGATCTCAGAAAAAAGAAAGCGCCCGCGTTTACGCTAATCGTAGATCATCAGGAAGATTAATCGTGTGGAGGTGGAGACGATAAAGCAGCTTACATCCAGTGCTAGGCAACGAAGGCTGCGTAAGGACGCGACCGACATCTGGACTAGCAAAAGGAAATTACACATGAACCCACAACTAAAAATTGAAGAATACCACGTAAATAATTTTCTAGGCGAACACTAAGAATTGCTGGTAGATACGTAGCTTAAATAACTTTATGCCTAACAGAAAGCAGGCCTTTAGTGAAAAGAAGTATTGATCCGCTCATTCCCGCGTCTGACAAGTGAAATAAAAAACAAACCCCTTTCTCAAACGAAAAGTGAGCAAAGCTTTCCGAGTTCAAACACCGAGATCAATCAAGTCCAAACCGAAGCCAGCTCTCCTAACCATAAGGAAATGCTAAGCGCCCCCATCAAATGATGGGAAATTCAGGTGGACCCTAGATTGACAAAGTGATGTACCCTGGGTCAGGTCCGACAAAGGGAGATGTATTTTCTTGAAGGGCTTCTTTTTTTGAAACACCACCACGGGCTTGATGTGCATTTGTGGTAACCAACTGAGTAAAAGCTGCTTCCCTACTGTGCGTTTTGGCGTGACTACGTCCCCATAACCACAATAAGCTTCGCTGTCATAAAAACAGTCACCGACCCATATGCAAACTATTTCTCGTAACCTGAACACATAAATTGATGCAAATGTGAGGCGGCATTCAATATGACAGTGCGTGCTCTGAATATTTGTCCGTGGGAAAAGGCCAGTAGCAAAGGCTAAAAACCAAGCGATGGCGTACAACATCGGTTGTCTTTTTCTTTTCTAGTGTCCCCTTCCAACGTCATATAATACAGGGCACGCTAATAATGAATTCTAGACGCCTAAATAATGAATTCCAGCAACCCCTCATGCCTTTGTAAACTTGAGAAGGCGGACAATTTTGGTGCCCGCTACCTGTCGTGGCGTCAATTCCGAACACCGGCAGGCAATAACCGCACAGAGACTTAGCGAGTAAATCGCACTGCAGAGAAACTTTTAACGCGCGGTCTTGCTGCTGCGGCTAGCGAGTGACCCAAAATATCTGCCCCAGCCTATAGGTTTCTCCACTATTCATAATATTCCACAGGCTTAGCTGGACCATAACCTATGACTTTAGAGTATTAGAGTAGAACATCTCAAAAAGTCCTAACAAAAACTATTCAAATCAATATGTAGGCTTTAGAGCCCCCTCAAATTTAAATAAATCCAGTAGCCATGACTTACACCAAAGCAGGAGCAGACGTTTAGGCAGTAAAGCATTGCTCAGGCTAAGCCGGTGGACGACTGTACGGCAGGAGCCTTGCATACATCGAGGCACACTACAGTGGTAAATTTTCATGCGGTACGTGCTGACATCCCGCACTAATTGGTGTGAGCGGGAAAGCTGGACTTGTATTTTTCTCGAAATACTTCCTGCTGCGCTGTTAAACGGTGTGCGTCGGCTCTAAAACTTTGACTTTATTGGCACAGAAAGCTGTCCCCGTCGTGCCCCCGGCAACGACATGGTCCTTGTGCTCGTGGGATAGGTAAACGTGGACGTTTCTCCGCCCGATGCGAATTTTCTGCTGTACTGCGGGGTTAAAGGGTTTAAGTAGTTGTGTTGCAATGGTAGTGTGATTCCTTCATTGCGGGAGGGAAACGGAGAACCCCATGTTCGTCTTCTCAAACAAAAGTTTACTGCTTCCAAGTGTTACCAAGCTAAGTAATTAGGAAGCATGTTCAATCGGAAATAAAACAATAAAGTGAATGCGTAAGACTTGAAGGCAGCAAAACTATATGCAACAGTAGAATTTTGCCTCTTTTTTTGCCCCACGACGTTGTTTAAGCCTCCCTACTGTGCGAGGCGCCACACCACACCTGGATGCTAGTCTTCCTGTTTGGCGGTGAGATGTTTGACGGCCACCCCCTGGCTCTGACAGCGGCTTAGAGACTCGCGCCGCTGTCGAATGCTTCACTCCGCTTGTGAGCGGCAGCAGTGCCTGTGCGAAAAGTCGCTCGCTTTGATGCTTCAGTGCATTAAAACGGCTATTTCAAGGAATTATGTCATTTTTGAAAGTTTTTGACACATCTGAATAGTTTCAAGCTGTGTCCCCTTAAGTTTGCAAGGACATTTTGTTTGCAACACCTCACATCGTACCATGTCACGTGTGGCACTTACCAAGAAATTGTATGTTTTTGAATGTGTTGTTTAGGTTTTGCCTATATACAACCCTTTTTATGAAAATAAACAGGGTTTAATTTGCATCCAAAATTTGGCCTCACCTAGTCTGTTTCTGCGTTTTTTAGGAGCGAAGCTCATTAGGGGCTGGGGCTATTGGTGTCTGCTGTCGTCGCCGCCGCAATCGTCTTCTCATGTAGTAACAGTTGTAAAACACCAAGACACTCTTTGCGCCTCGCGCTAGAGAGCTTCGTGCTTCAAATACAAGAGACATTTACAGCAAAGCTGCATGCGTCTACCTCCCAATGGTTTCATCTCCGTTGGTAAAAACACCACGGCGCCAAGAATACAGATAAACTGCATGCTTTGCCCCTTCCCAGGTTTCACGTTAGTTGAGGTTGCCCGATATTTTACTGGCAAATTATTTTATGAATACGTCTGCTCAATTGTATATATAATAAAGTTTGTGGCGTGCCTAAACGTTTTTTTTCCCGTTTGGCTCCCTTTTCGGGTCTCGCAGCACACCTCGGCACTTCAACCTGTTGAAAAACAAAAAACTAGCCCTTTTCCAAACCTTGCCCATATTTTGTGAACTCCAATACAGCAAAATAGCGTGTTCATTGCCATATTTTACATTTTTCCGACAATCCAGTCGTTGACATGGTCTTAAATGCTGTAAAAAAGCCGTTCAACTTTCAAAGAGCCACTGGAAAGCTGTCTTTTGAGGAGCTGCATAGAAGTAGTGTAACGATTAAGTGGACGTTTCTTGCTTCCTTTTTATACCTCCTCCTATTGAGTGACATTTTCCGTAGTTTTTCAGTACCCATAACAGTTTGAGAGGTGTCTTCGCTCATGTTTCAACTGCCCAAACTAAATTCTTTGTAGCGCGCTCGGCTCGGTGGGTGCTGGCATCCTAATATTCCGCAAGGACGCGTAAACTGCCTTGACGGTCCACTGAACGCGTCGGGAGGCCAGCGTAATGTACGGAGCCGGTAATGCTGGTTGCGCTGGAGCGCACACTCATGCGCAATTGCGCTATCGCTTGCCATCAAAGCGGAACGAGCCGGCCAAAACGTTTAGCTAAAACACCATATTTTCTTGGTCATGTTCGGCGTTCTGTGCTTTCTATTCCCCGTTGTTTCCATTCGTGTTCTCCTGTGACTGCCCAGTGACGCACATAACCAATGTAGCATATGCAGAATCGATATTACTCTGCAAATTTGAAGTCTGAATAGGGTTTATTATTAAATTAAATTATTATTATTATTACGCAGAGGGAGTGCAGTGTGTGTGGGTGCTTCAGATGCGTGTAGCATCTCCGTCGTTCGTCCATCTAAGCGTCCGAGACACATCTTCGTGTCTAAACTGTCACCGTCCACCACATCAGCCCAACTGACGGAGCATCTTTCGACGGTACATGTCATACCTCTGGCTTGTCAGCGGCTGAAGACTAAGTACAGTTCATATTCTTCCTTCTGCGTTACGGTCGATGAGGACTCCTTCGAGCGTTTGAGCGATCCTTTGTTCTGGCCGAAGGGCTGCCTTTTCAAACCTTTCCGCGGAAAGCTGCATGCCGAAATGTTCTGTTCCACTGATGTCCCACACGATGAAAAAAACTAACAATAGGGTGGACATTTACTATCAAAATGCGCGCGGCCTTCGCACTAAAGCGTCCGAATTTTTTGCTAATGTACTTTCCTCAAATTTTCCAATTGTTGTAATTTCTGAATCCTGGCTCTGTAGCGACATTAGCTCAAATGATTATTTCCCCCCAAATTACCAAGTTTTCCGCAAAGATAGGAATTTTACTGGGGCTAAACAAAAGGGAGGGGGCGTATTAGTTGCGGTCGATTGTGGTCTTCAGTGTAAGAGGCGACAAGACCTTGAGGGCGACAATGAGTGTGTCTGGCTGGACATCCGACTGACTGGGGGCGAGAGGCTCTTAATAGGGGCATTTTATATTCCCCCCGATGTTCCTATTTCTTCGTTCAATGAGCTACTTACTTCTGTAGAAGAAGTTTGCGCTTCACACCAAAATCACCAGTTTATCATTCTGGGGGATTTCAATGCACCTGGTGTACAATGGGACAGTCTAACTAACCAGCATTACAATTATTACGTACAGCAAAAATCTCGCATTGTTTTAGACTTCCTAGATTTCACATCCATGACACAACTGAATAACATCAAAAACTGCTCCGAAAATATCTTAGACCTCTGCTTCTCCAACATTCAGAACGCGCGAGTATCAATGGTGGATATCTCTCTTGTCAAACCCGACAAGCTTCATCCTCCATTTTCAGTTTCGGCTCCCGTTTCGATTCGGCATTGTGGCACCTCACTAAAGTATAATGAACTCTCTCCCTTCTGTTATGCACGTGGGGATTACATTGGCTTGTATAGCTTTTTTTCTTCGTTTGATTGGTCGGAAATTCAAGAACTCCCTGATTGCAATGCACAGGTCGAACGGTTCACCGAAATTGTCAAAAGCGGTATGGACCAATTTATTCCCAAGTATAAACCAAACCACTCCAAGCACCCACATTGGTTTTCGAAAGAACTTCGTACGACTCTTAAATTAAAAGACCGCTGCCACAGAAAGTATAAGAAAACCGGGAGTGACGAATGGAAACAGAACTTCTGCTCTTACCGTAAATTATGTAAAAACCTTTATGAGCGGGACCAGCGCTCCTATCTCGATTCTGTAGAGAGTAGTGCGAATTCTCAGCCTGAAACATTTTGGAGATACATCCGGTCCCGTAAGAACAACTCACATGATCTTATCAATCTTGTAGATTCCTCTGGGGAAGAAGTTCATAATGTCGCCAACCACTTTGCTCAGCACTTCAGTGCCACATGCGGCCAGCGTGACGTCTCTGAAATGAACATATTGTTAAATCGCGTGCAGGGCTCTAGCTTAGTGCTTTTGGACGAGCAGTTGGTTTTGGAGAGCCTAAAGCGCATGAAACCGTCATTGTCGTGCGGAGCTGACGGAATACCTCCAGCTATTCTCAAAACATACGGCAGCATTTTTGTACCTGTTTTGACGGTGATATTTAACCAGTGTCTAAAAACAAACGTGTTTCCTCTCGCGTGGAAAATTTCTCGAGTGCGTCCTATTTTCAAGTCAGGCTCCAAATCGGATGCTACAAACTACAGAGCAATTTCTCTCCTTTGTGCTTGTTCCAAGCTGTTTGAGACAGCGCTGTACAAATTACTGTCAAGTTCTGTACAGAATCTTCTTGTAAGTAAACAGCACGGCTTTATATCAGGAAGGTCGACAACGACTAATCTCTCCTGCTTCATGGAGCAGGCCTCGGCAGCCATTTCTGAGAGGGGCCAGCTCGACGTTGTCTACTGTGATCTGAGCAAAGCATTTGACGTTGTTTGCCACACGCTGTTACTTAAAAAGCTTTTACAGGTAGGAATTGATACACCACTCGTGGCATTGTTGGGTAGTTATCTAGATAACCGGTTCAGTTTCGTTAGCGTTAACGGGCAGACGTCTGCTCTGTACAGATCAACAAGCGGTGTGCCTCAAGGCTCCGTGTTGGGGCCTCTCTTGTTCTCCATTTTTGTTAATGATGTGTCAGCCGCAATTAAGATGTCTTCTTTCCTTCTTTACGCTGACGACATTAAAATATTCAGACGGATTGAGTCCATTAATGACTGCATTGCCCTGGAGCAAGATATATCCTCATTTTCCAAGTGGTGCTCAGACAATAGACTAAATCTTAACTCTACAAAAACAAAGGTCATGTCTTATAGCAGGAAAACGAACCGCACTTTATTTTGCTACAGTATTAACGGCGGTTACTTGTCTAGAGTTGAAGAGATCAGAGACCTCGGCGTGCTTTTCGACAGTGCCTTAACTTTCTCACCTCATGTCACTCAACTTACTAGGCGGGCGCTACGCTCTCTTGGGGCCGTTTGCAGGTTTTCTCGAGAATTCCGGTTTCCTTCTTCATTCCTAAAACTATTCAGAACGCTTTGTATTCCGCAACTAGAATATGCTTCTGTAGTTTGGAATGGAACCTGTAGTTCCAACTGTCAACGTATAGAGTGTGTACAAACCAAATTTTCATCAATATTTAGGCATCGTTTTCCTTCGGAGCCTATCCCTATAACGGTTTCTCTAAGTTCCCGGCGGACCCACTCAGACCTTCTTTTCATGTACAAATTGCTTCATGGTATTATTTTATGCCCGGAACTACTTGAATCAATCAGTTTTCGCGTTCCACAAAAAGCTACAAGGCTCGCCCACCCTTTTAAAGCAGCTGGAGCTCTCAGCACACGTTCTCCTCTTCAAAGGATGCAGCATCTGCATAATGTTCACTCCGAGAAGCTCGATATCTTTCAGCGTCCTCTTCGGGAGTTTTTGGCCGGGTTGTCAGCTCTGACACACTAGGTTCATCTTGGCAGTGCTCTTTTTCTTCACTTATCGTCCTGACGTGTGCATTGACTTCACCGAGCTTGTTCTTGTTCCTGTTATTCGTGTATTGTGCTGATACTGCGACTGTAATTATCGTAGAATTTTTCTTTTTCTGCCACTTTTATCATTAAAAGTTGCCATATTCACTTCATGCGTCCATTTGAAACTGAAAATGTACGCTTCCCAAATCTTGTAAAAACTTTCTTCTTTTCACTCTCCCTTCCGTATAGTTACGCTTATTGTAAGATGTCTTTTTGCAATTGACCAGACATTACAGTTTCTATTGATTGTGTAATGTTGCCTAAAATTACAATATCGTATTTTTATTCTTCTTTGAAGTTGTAGCTTCTTCATATTTTTTGCTCGCTCACTGTTCTTTTGCCAGCTGTTGATGCATTTCATTGCTGTCTTATACCTTTTCTGTGCGCCAGCATGACTTGATTGTGTAAAATCGGTTGGATTGCACTATTCTATTACTAATCTTCTTTGCCGTTTTTTGTGAGTCTTTCTGTCTTTTTTTCTCATTTTTTTTGCTCACTGAGTGTTTATTAGCAAATTGTTGATGTACTACAGTGCTGCATTTTCCCCTCTGAGTGCTCCAGCACGAAGGCCTCCGCTGTTCCTGGGCACTATAATAAACATTGATTGATTGATTGATTGATTGATTGATTGATTGATTATTATTATTATTATTATTTACTCAAAATTACCATGTATATCGCAATGATAGAACTTTAACGGGATGCAAACAAAAAGGGGGCGGGGTCCTTCTCGCCGTTAACAAATCTCTCCCGTGTGTGCTACGTAGTGATATTGATAACGCAGATGAGTCATTATGAGTCAAAATTAATTGCTCTAAAACTGAAAAAAACTTTTAGTTGGTGTTGTTTACATTCAGGAAAAACAATCATGACTACTTTAGATGTTTTTTATCAGAATGTGCGAGATCTTCGAACCAAGGCGACTGAATTTTTTGGTAATGTTCTGGCTTCTTGCTTTCCGCTAATAGCTATATCTGAAACTTGGTTATGCCCTGATATTCTTTCCAGTGATTATTTTCCTCAAAATTACCATGTATATCGCAATGATAGAGCTTTAACGGGATGCAAACAAAAAGGGGGCGGGGTACTTCTCGCCGTTAAAAAATCTCTCCCGTGTGTGCTACGTAGTGATATTGATAACGCAGATTAGTCATTATGGGTCGAAATTAATTTCTCTAAAACTGAAAAATATTTAGTTGGTGTTTTTTACATTCCTCCTGATGTAGCTCCTGACGCGTTCAATAAGTTATTCTCCTCCATTGAACAAGTGCTTATCACTCATTGCAACCGCAAGGTCCTCCTCCTTGGAGATTTTAATGCTCCTGGCATTCAGTGGAGTCAGCTAACCTGTTCTCACTATAACCACTACATTGAACAGAAGGGTTATAGGTTACTCGATTTTTTGGCTTTTACTTCTATGGCACAGTGTAATCGCATAAAAAATTGCAGTGGAAATATTCTGGACCTGTGCTTTTCGAACTTTGATGGGGTTAGTGTGTCGCGCTCTGATTGTTCTTTAGTAATACCCGACAGATTTCATCCTCCTCTTTATATTTCCTGTTGCCTCCCCTCATCACTCCACCGTTCCATAAATTCCAACAACACGCAACCTCGTTACGCTTTCGCCCGGGGAGATTATGTTGGGCTGTATGGCTACTTTTCCTCTGCCCCTTGGTCGACCGTCATTGACCACACTGATGCCAATGAACAAGTCGACCGTTTCACTGAGATTGTGCTTTCGGGTATGAAGGAATACATCCCGCAATATTTACCGAAGAAGTTCAAGTTTCCACACTGGTTTTCTTCTGAATTGCGGGATGTCCTGAAACTCAAGGAACGTGCGCACAGAAAGATGAAGCGTTCTGGTGCCAACCAGTTCGCTCAGGAATTCCGGCGCCTACGTGCCCTATGTAATATATTGCACAAACGTGATCATACTTCGTACCTGGCGTCGGTAGAAACTAAAGCAACTCATCAACCGGGAGCCTTCTGGAAGTACATCCATTCTAGATCTAGCACACCCAAAGATTCTATTCGTCTACTAGACTCCAACGGCGATGAGGTTGCCAAGGTGGCCGACTGCTTTGCTCATCAATTTTCTTCTTTTTTCGGGATTAGCGGTGGTAGTGATAACAGCAGCGTCCCTTGTCACCAGGGCGGGAACTCCGTTTGTTTGCAACTGGACGAGAACATCATTCGGACGAGCATCAAGCGGCTCAGGTCCTCGCTTTCGTGTGGGCCTGATGGTATTCCTGCTGCAATTCTAAAAACATACGCAAATATATTTGTTCCTGTGTTCACTTCAATATTTAATAACTGTCTCCGGTCAGGCACTTTCCCTCGCTCATGGAAAATCTCTCGCGTATTCCCTGTTTCGAAGTCAGGCCTAAAAACTGATGCTATAAACTATAGGCCTGTCTCGCTGCTTTGTTCTGCCTCTAAAATTTTCGAGCTATCTCTTCATACGGTCTTTTCTTTCTCATTTAAACACGTCCTCATTCCTAATCAACATGGATTTATGCGTGGTCGTTCAACTTCCACGAATCTTGTATGCTTCATGGAGCAGGCTGTCCCAGCAATCGTTGATAGAAGCCAGCTGGATGTGGTTTACTGTGACATGAGCAAAGCCTTTGATGTTGTCAACCACTCGTTATTGCTTACCAAGCTCACTCTGTTAGATGTACACGCTTCTCTTGTGGGTCTTATACGTTGCTATCTCAAGGAGCGATATTGCTATGTAAGTGTTAATGGTCAAACATCATTTAGGTACAAAGCAACCGTACCACAAGGCTCCGTTCTGTGTCCTCTTCTTTTTTCCATTTTCATTAACGATGTTGCTTCTGCCATTCAAAACTGTTTTTTTTTTGTTGTATGCAGATGATATAAAAATCTTTAGAGAAGTGCGTAGTGTTCAGGGCTGTAATTCTCTTCAGGCTGATATTGTGTCATTCCATCGTTGGTGCCCCAACAACGACCTTATTTTGAACCCTTCAAAAACTAAAGTGGTTTCCTATAGTAGAAAAACTCAACAGCTGCAATACTCTTATAGAATTGCAGGCACTGCATTGCCGAGGGTGACCGAAATTCAGGACTTGGGAGCACTGTTTGATTCTTCTCTGACTTTCTCTTCCCACATTACACAAATTACCCGGCGCTCTCTTCGATGTCTGGGTGCTGTTTGCAGTTATTCTACCGAGTTTAAAGGTCCGCTTCCTTTCTTAAAGTTGTATTCGGCTCTCTGCTTACCGCTTCTCGAATACGGGTCTGTTGTTTGGAATGGAACTTGCAAGTCCAATAGTGACCGTATCGAAATGGTTCAAAATAAGTTCCTTTCTATCTTTAAGCACCGCTTCCGTCATGTGCAAGAAGACGCAAACGGCATGATGTCTTTTTTGAAAAGCTTTCCTTCCCTTTGGTGTCGACGAAAGCGAGCTGATATTATCTTTCTCTATAAACTTCTTCATGGTAACATTTTGTGTGACGATTTGGTTACACTAATCAATGTCAATTTACCAAATAAACTTTTCAGGAAATTTCCAGTTTCCGACCAGCTGCTTTAAATAGCCGACGCTCGTCCATCAGCCGAATACAATGTTCATATATTGAATATTTAGTTCGTCTTGATATATTCCAGAGCTCTTTTACTATGTTCTCTAATGAGTTGAAAACTGTTGTAGCTTAAGTCCTCTATGTCATTCCAAATTTATGTACCGTATTTGTTATATGCAAACTGTATTTTTGCTTGCTTTTCAGTTTTCCTTGTTTTGTGTTGCTTGAATATCTGTACGTTTTAGTGTCAGTATTGGTAACGGTGAAGCTTTTTCTCTCTCATTTTTTTTTTGTGAACTTCCTAACATGTTGTTAAGAAACCTTGGATTTATACGTATACTCTAGGTCATGTTCATGCAATATTTGCTTGTATAGTTCCTATTTTTCAACTCTATTGCACGTTTCGCTGGCCGAGTGTCATGGCTTGCAACGCCAAGCCTGTCTTTTCCTTTTTGACTTTCTGTTCTTTTTTTCTCTCTTTTTCCTTTTTTGCTTTCTAAGATTTCTGTAACTATTTTTACTTTATTGTTTATGTCATACAGGTTGTTTTTGTGTGTTGTCTCGTCTTAATTTTAGTGTTTTTTTTCGTTTTGTATGGTGTACCAGCACAAAGACCCTAGGGTTGTTCCTGGGCACTGAAAATAAAGGTTGATTGATTGATTGATTGGTTGATTATTATTAGTGTCTTTCTATCTAAAATAAGTTCCTTTCTATCTTTAAGCACCGTTTCCTTCATGTAAAAGAAAACGTAAGAGGCAGCATGTCTTGTCTCAAAAGTATTCGTTCCCTTTGGTGTCGACGAATGCGAGCTGATATTATCTTTCTTTAAAAACTTCTTCATGGTGATATTTTGTGTGATGACTTGGTTGTACTTATCAATGCCAACTTGCCGAACAAACTTTTCCGAACATTTCGATCTTTCAGAACAGATGCTTTGAGTAGACGACGCTCATCCATCTGCAGATTACAATGTGCATATAATGAATATTTTGATCGCCTTGATATATTCTACAGCTCTTCGTCTTTCTTCTCTAATGAATTGAAAACTGCTGTAGCTTAAGTGCCTTTATGTCATTTATGTGCCGTATTTATGTGCCGTATTTATTTGATGCAAATCATCTTCTCGCTTGTTTGTTTAGCACTTTTACTGGTTTTGTGTTGCTTGAATTTCTGTAGGATTGAGTGTCAGTGCTTGTAACGCTGAACTTTGTTTTTCCATTTCGAAACTTTCTGACATTTTGTTACCAAACCTTCGTTTGATTGTATAATCTATCTTCGTCAAGTTCATTGAGTATTTGCTTGTGTTTTTCAGTTTTTGCGTGCCTTGAACGTTTTGCTGGCCGGGTGTCATGGCTTCTAACACTAGGCTTCCTTTTTTTTTGCTATTTTTCTTTCTGGGATCTCTGTAACTATTTTTACTTTATTGTTTCTTTCATATATATGGTTTTATGTGTTGTGTTGTCTTGATTTTAGTTTGTTTTTATGAATGCTTGTATATGGTGCACCAGTACCAAGACCCTAGGGTTGTTCCTGGGCACCAAAAATAAAGGTTGATTGATTGATTGATTGATTGATTGATTGATTGATTGATTATTATTATTATTATATTACGGTATGCTACTTGCTTTCCATCGCACCCGATTTATTGTGATGTGTCTGGTACTTTCCATCTTCTGTTGCTGTTTTTCATAAATCAGTTCCTGTATTTTGTTTCATACATTCATGTTTAATTGAAGCTTTGTGTTTTCGCCTATATCTGCGAATACGTTTTTATGTCTGCTTACTTCACCCAACTTCTGTGACCATTGTTCCATATACTTTTGCCATTGATCCACCATTAGAGTTTCTTAATCGTCTAATTGTGTTTGGAATACCTTTTTATTATCCTTAGGGTTTTACTGCTTTTTTTTCGCTCGTTCTTCTTGTTGACTGTTTATATTGTGAGTTTCTGCTGTATATTAGTGCCGCATTTTGTCTTCCTCAGTGCGCCAGAACCAAGGCCTCGGCTGTTCCTGGGCACTCTAATAAACATTGATTGATTGATTGATTGATTGATTATTATTATTATTATTATTATTCCAGTCTCCTCATTCGTTCCTAAAACATTTTATGGCACTTTGTATTCCTCAACTTGAATATGCCTCTGTCATTTGGAATGGAACCTGCACATCTAATTGTCAACGTGTAGAGCGTGTACAAACCAAATTTTTATCCATATTTATGCATCGTTTTCCCTCTGAGCCTCTCCCGATAACTGTCTCTTTAAGTTACCGGCGAACCCGTTCAGATCTTGTTTTCTTATATAAACTGCTTCATGGTACAATTTCATGCCCGGAACTGCTTGCAGCAATCGGGTTTCGTGTTCCGAAAAAAGCAACAAGGCTTAACCACCCTTTCCACACAGCTGCTAAACTTAGCAGATGTTCTCCTCTTGATAGACTGCAACGCCTATATAACCTTCACTCAGGGGAACTTGATATTTTTTGCCGTCCCCTTGGGGGGTTTTTGTCCGGGCTGTTAGCCGTGGCGCACTAACTTCATTTCGACAGTTCTCGTGTTCTTCAGTTATTTTCCGCATGTGTATGTTGTTTTCACAGAGTCTGTTCTCATTTGCTCATATATGTTGTTCATATATGTTCATATATGTTAGTGTTAATATGTTGTTCATATGTTCATATATGTTAGTGCTGCGGGCGTAATCGTTGTATGTACTATGCTACACTTGTGTAGTCAACTCTTCATACATATGTTTAAGTGGCCCGGGCGAACCAAATGTTATAGAAACAAATGTTTCTAAACCTTATCAGTTTATGTGAATAGTTACAAACATTTCCTGTACTTTGTTTCATACGTTTTTGTGTAATTGATGCTTCAGCCGATTGCTATGGTCATTGTACGCTGTGTTTGTGCAATGTACCATAACTTCGTATAATGTAGTTTGGATGCCACTTTTAATTTTTTCTCTGTGGTATTTCATTCACCCACATTTTTTCCTGGTTTTATATGTGTCAGCCACTGATGTATTTCAATGCGGCATTTTTTCTTTTTTTCTCAGTGCGCCAGCACCAAGGCTTCGGCTGTTCCTGGGCACTATAATAAAGGTTGATTGATTGATTGATTGATTGATTGATTATTATTATTATTATTATTATTATTATTATTATTATTATTATTATTATTATTATTATTATTATTATTATTATTATTATTATTATTATTATTCAAAAGGTCTAGTGTTTACACTGCAACGAGTGGTGTACCTCAGGGTTCTGTGCTGGGTCCACTATTGTTTTCAATCTTTATCAATGATGTGTCAACAGTGTTAACAAAATCTTCATTTCTTCTCTATGCTGATGATGTCAAACTATTTAGGCACATTAGCAGTTTTCAGGACTGCTGTGCCTTGCAGAGGGATGTGTCGGAATTATCGGTCTGGTGCAGCAAAAACTGTCTAATTTTAAATCCAGCTAAAACAAAGGTTGTCACGTACAGCCGGAAAACCCATCGTCTACTGTTTTCCTACAGTATAGCGGGAGCTCCGTTGCAAAGGGTTGAGGAGATTAGGGACCTCGGGGTTCTTTTCGACAGTACCCTCTCTTTTTCTTCTCATATTAGGCTCATCACCCGGCGAGCACTCCGAAGTCTTGGAAATGTGTGTCGGATTACAAAGGAATTCTCTTCTCCAGATCCATTTCTAATGCTATACAATGCAATATGTATCCCCCAGTTAGAATATGCTTCTGTTGCCTGGAACGGCATCTCCAAATCTAGTAGTGAATTAATAGAACGTGTGCAGAAGAAGTTTTTATCCATATTTAAGCACCGTCATCACAATCACAGTTCGGGTCCTGATTCTGACTTACCCATAGTTCCTTCCATTCCTTCGTTGACCTGCAGACGTATGCGTGCAGACCTTACATTTCTTCACAAAATTGTTCATGGTGACCTTTCTTGCGCAGACCTGCTTAACTGTTTAGAGTTTAGTGTTCCACAGAGGCCCACCAGGTCGCATCGCCCTTTCTTGACCGCTGCGCGCAACTCCAATCATTCTCCTGTGCGCAGAATACAGAATTGCTACAACCGCTTTTCTGAACGCCTTGACATCTTTCAAAGCTCCTTTACAATTTACCGTACTGCTTTGTTGAACACAGTATGTTAAACATCTATGATATCTCTGTCGTTCGTTTTTCTTTTTTTTATTGCTGAAATTTGGTTTCTCTGTGGTTCTGTTTAACCACTATAGTTGCCTGTTTTTGAAACTGTTTACTTATCATGGTTGTCTTATCATTTGTCTCTATACTTTGTCATTGTTCTTGTCGTCTTACTGTTAAACTTTGTTCTCTGCTTGTTGTGTATTCATTACAATAAGCTGAGCCACAAAGGCATCTTCTTTTTCTTTTTTACCTGTACCCAGGCTCCGCCTGTGCTTTATTTCTGTAATTTTCGCTACTTCAATTTGTGTGTGTTGTCGCTTGTTTATTTCTTTCAATATGTTTCTTGTATTTTGTTTTCATGTAACTATCCGTGCGCCAGCACCCAGGCCTCTGGCTGTTCCTGGGCACGTAAATAAACATGATTGATTGATTGATTGATTGATTGATTGATTATTATTATTATTATTATTGATTATTATTATAGTTTCTGTTCCGTATTTATTCTATGCAAATCATCATCTTGCTTGTTTGTTTTTCACTTTTCCTGATTTTGTGTTGCTTGAATTTCTGTCGGTTTAAGTGTCAGTGCTTGTAACGCTGATCTTCGTTTTTCCATTTTGAAACTTCCTAAGATCTTGTTACAAAACCTTTATGTGTTTTATGTGTATAATCTATATCCGTCATGTTCATGGAGTATTTGCTTGTGTATTTTCAATTTTTCACGTGCCCTCAACGTTTTGCTGGCCGGGTGTCATGGCTTGTAACACTAGGCTTCGTTTTTTTTTTGCTGTTTTGCTTTCTGGGATCTCTGTAACTATTTTTACTTTATTGTTTATTTCATATATATGGTTTTATGTGCTGTGTTGTCTTGATTTTAGTTTGTTTTTTTGAATGCTTGTATATGGTGTACCAGTACCAAGACCCTAGGGTTGTTCCTGGGCACCAAAAATAAAGGTTGATTGATTGATTGATTGATTATTATTATTATTATTATTATTATCATTATTAAGATGGCGCCAAGCAAGGACGCTTGCCTACTCTGTTCCTGTGTTTTCTTCGGAAAACAGAAATTTCTGCGTTGCGGCGAGTGCAACAAACGCGCTCACGCGAAATGTATCACGTTGCCGGACGACGACCTCCAGTTACTCAAGTCAGGTGCAAGGCGCTTCGTCTGCAATCCGTGCAAGACTGCTTCGCCGCCGGTTAGTCCTAACATCGACCCCGGCATTTCTTCGCAAGCGGCAGCGTTGCCGGCTCTTTCGTCCAGCCCTTCCCTCGCAGCCGCCACCACGCACCCCGTTGACCTCGCCGCCGAGCTGGTTTCCCTCCGTGCCCTTCTCGTGGACGCCCTGGAGGGAATCTCTTTTCTCTCCGACCAGGTTGTTAAGCTGGGGGAGGACAACGAGAAGCTCCGCCGTGAGGGCGCAACAAAGGCAGAGGCTCACGCCGATGCCGTGAGATCGCTGCGCCAAGAGGTACATTCCCTGCGCAGCGATTTGGCACGGCTGAGGGGTGCGCCCCGGCTGGCCGATTTCCCGCCGCTGCCAACCAGGACGGTCGCGGAAACAAAACCCCCTACCCCGCGGACGCCCGGCTCTTCGCAGAATCCCGTGCTGCCTGCCTCTGCCCCTCCAAGCCCGACGCCGGTGAATTCGGCTTCTCCGCCTCTCCAGAACGTATCGCCACCGACGCAGCAGCAGCAACGCCGTCCAAGGCACAACCCGCGTCCGCTGACAGTTGGCGTTTCTGACGGGACTGTACTTGCAGCGGTCGGTCGTCCCAGGCCCCCTAAAGCTATGTTTCTCACCAAGCTTCGTCCTTCTACAACATCGGCGCAAGTAGCCAAGCACTTGTGCTCTGTGGGTGCTGTGCCGATCATGTGCAAGCGACTGAAAACGAGGCATGACTCGTACGCTTCCTTCTACGTCGCCGTGGACGACGTGTGTTTCGAGAAACTGAGAGACCCTGCGCTTTGGCCGCGGCACTGCCTGTTTAAACCTTCCGCGGTGAGTTGTGTGAACAAATGATCTATGTCGAGGAACACCGTTTCGATGGCGAGTAACTGCAGCTTTGATTTTTTCTACCAAAATGTCCGTGGGCTACGTACTAAATCTGCCGAATTTTTTTCTAATGTAGTTTCTTCTTGCTTTCCAGTAATAATTCTTACAGAAACCTGGCTGTGCCCGGAAATTAGCTCTAATTCCTTCTTTCCCCCAAACTACCAAGTCTTTCGGCATGACCGCGACCCTTCGTGCGGCAAACAACGGGGAGGTGGTGTTTTGGTTGCCCTACACGATTCGATTAAATGTAAACGGCGCCTGGACCTTGAATTGGAAACTGAGTCTATCTGGTTAGAGGTGCTTTGCTCTCGGGGCAAACGCCTCTTACTATGTACTTACTACATACCACCCGAGACAAATGCCACTGACTTCAAACATGCCCTAAATTCAATAGAGAATGTTGTAACCTCTCACAGTGATCACGATTTTCTAATAACTGGTGACTTTAACGCACCCGGCATTACATGGGAAACTCAGTTGGTTGATCGGGCGTCCCATCCGATATCACAGAAGTGTGAAATTTTGCTAGATTTTATTTCTTTCACTTCGTTACAGCAATGCAACTTCATTAGGAATCGGTGTGGAAACGTTTTGGACTTGTCTTTTACTAACATGGAACACGTTGAGGTGTCGCGTAGTTATATTGACCTCGTAAAACCAGACAGGTTTCACCCCCCATTACTCATTTCAATTTCTAACGTATCCCTTGCCCACCACAGTCCTCCCGTCAACCCACCAGGCGTCCGTGGTTACAACTTCGCTCGTGGGGACTATATTGGCTTGTTTCACTTCCTTGCTGAGACGGATTGGTCACCATTGGACACTCTCAATGACGTAGACGAAATGACTGATTTTTTCACCGAAGTACTTCACGATGGCTTAAGCAGATTTGTACCCAAAAAAACCAAAAAAAGTAGCAATTATCCGTACTGGTTTTCATCTGAACTAAGAAAGGCCCTTGGTAGAAAGAATCGAGCCCACAAACAAGCAAAAAAAACTGGCCAAGAGAGGTGGCGGAGCGAGTTTCGTCAACTCAGGTCGCATTGTAAAAATCTGCCTAAGCGCGATAGGTCCAGTTATATAGCCGCGGTTGAAGCCGATGCGCCGCGCAATGCTAAAGCTTTCTGGGGTCATGTCCGTGCACAAACTTCCAAAAACAACCCTGGAGATATTAACCTCATTGACAAGAGGGGTGACAGCATTCCTGACGTTCCTAATGCTTTTGCTCAACAATTCAGTTCAGTATTCGGCAAGAAAAGTGCAGCCTGCCCCCCTCAAGTGTTTCCGGGGTATGATAAAAGCTCAGAATGTTTTATTTCGGAAAGTCTTGTATCAAGAGCTCTAAAGCGAGTTAAGCCCTCATTTTCGTGCGGCCCTGATGGCATTCCTTCGGCGGTACTGAAGGCGTTTGGGGATCTTCTTGTTCCGGTCTTGGCGCGATTATTTCGAACGTCACTCAATACCGGCAAGTTCCCTACTCGTTGGAAGACTGCGCGGGTTGTTCCTATATTTAAGTCAGGGTCAAAGTTAGACCCCACAAACTACCGCCCGATTTCTATTCTCTGCGCTGCTTCAAAACTCTTTCAGACTGTACTACATCCAGTACTCTCTTTCAGCGTAAAAACTATATTATTACCTCAGCAACACGGCTTTCTCGCTGGGAGATCGACCACCACTAATCTCGTCAACTTCATGCTACATGCTTCGGAAGGGAGATCGACCACCACTAATCTCGTCAACTTCATGCTACATGCTTCGGAAGCTGTGCAAGGGAGAGGTCAACTTGATGTAGTCTACTTTGATTTAAGCAAGGCTTTTGATGTCGTCTGCCACGAGCTCTTAGCCAAAAAACTATCTGAGCTTGATATACAACCATCCCTGATATCTCTAATATGCAATTATCTATGTGATAGGTCATGTTTCGTGCATGTAAATGGACAGTCTTCTCTTTCCTATGAGGTCACCAATGGTGTCCCTCAGGGCTCAGTTCTCGGGCCACTTCTCTTCTCAATCTTTATAAATGATGTCGCGACAATATTTAATGATTGTAATTTTCTTTTATATGCCGATGATGTAAAAATATTTAAATCTGTTTCCAACTCTGCAAGCTGTTCCGCTCTCCAGAGAGCAATCTCGTCCTTCTCGCATTGGTGCTCATGCAACAAACTCCTCATTAATACATCTAAAACTAAGGTAATGACATACACAAGAAAGACTGACAACATCTTGTTTCCCTATAACATCAACGGTGAATTACTCCCACGTGTGGCAGAGGTTAATGACCTAGGCGTCACTTTCGACAATAAACTGAGCTTCTCTCCACATATTCAGGTAATTACTCGTAGAGCTCTTCGATCGCTTGGCGTTGTCTGTCGCGTGTCCAAGGAGTTCAAGGAGCCGATTTCTCTTCTCAAGCTCTACACAACTATATGTCGTCCTCAGCTTGAATATGCATCTGTTGTCTGGAACAGCACGAGTAAAACAAACCGTAAGCTTGTAGAAAGAGTCCAAAATAAGTTCATATCTATCTTCAACCATCGCTTTGGCGATAGTAGTAATTATAACCCTGGATCGCCCTCTTCATTGACGCTACCATGCTTAACTTCCAGGCGGAACAAGGCTGATATTCTCTTCCTCTTTAAAATTATGCACGGCATAGTGTCTTGTGGTGAGCTGCTACAACATGTTCGTCTTTATGTGCCGCAAAAGTGGACCAGGAAACATGATACCTTTTGCAACTCCAATTGTCTGCGTGTCTTGTGCCCTGTGTGCCGACTGCAATGCACGTACAATCGGTACTCGGATTACCTTGATATATTTAATGATTGTCCTACTCTGTTTCGCAAACATGTCTGTGAGTTTGTATTGGCGTAACTGCCAACTTTTCTTATTCTGCATTTGTCTTTTATCCTTGAGTTCATGCACTTAAATGACTTTCATTCCGTAACTTCAACATAAGCTATCCTTTCGTTTTTTTTTGTATTTTGTATTTTATTTTGTATTTCAAAGATGTGTACATTATGTTTCGTGTGTTTCTGTTTCCGTGCGCCAGCACAAAGGCCCCCCCGGCTGTTCCTGGGCACGCAAATAAATGATTGATTGATTAAATGATTGATTGATTGATTATTATTATTATGTGGTGAATTGCATGAAAAAATGATTCATGCAGAGCAGCAATGACTTGATGATGATGGCAGGTAATAGTAGCTTTGATTGCTTTTATCAGAACGTCCGTGGACTTCGCACAAAGTCAGCTGAATTCTTCTCAAATGTCGTTTCTTCTTGCTGGCCTATAATTATTCTAACAGAAACTTGGTTGTGCCCGGACATAAGTTCCAATACCTTGTTCCCTCCGCATTACCAAGTTTTCCGGCATGACCGTGACCCGTTGCACGATAAACAACGGGGCGGTGGTGTGCTTATTGCCCTACATGACTCCATCAAGTGTAAACGCCGCCTTGACCTTGAATTAGAGAGTGAGTGTATTTGGTTAGAGGTGTTTTGTGATCGGGGTGAACGGCTCTTAGTGTGTACATACTACATTTCCCCCGAGACACATGCCAGTGAGTTCAGAAATATCCTTAACACAATCGAAACTACAGTAATATCTCACAGTGATCACCATTTCCTTGTCACTGGGGACTTTAACGCACCGGGGATTTCTTGGGAGACTCAGCGGGTCAATCAGGCGTCTCACCCAATATCTCGAAGCCATTGTCTGTCACACTGCGCCATTCTGACATGGTCGAAGCAGTTTCGATTTTGAACTTTGACTCAATTTGCAAGAGTGAAAGCTTGAAGTTAAAGGGGTCCTGAAATACCATCCGCCGATGCATGGATGTACATGTACCCAAATAAAGCAATGTATTTGCAATCTCCTCCCACAAGAATTTTGTTAAAGCGATGAGTATTAGCTGAGAAATCGTAAATCAAAAACCGGGCATTATCGTCGATCCGCGTTTCCTCCTCCTTTAGACTTACTCCCCGCTGTTGACGGCGCGCGAGCCTTGCCTCCCGTGATGCTGCGCTCCGCAGCGGTGACGTACTTCTGCTATTGCGGTGCTCAGGCTGTCGTCTGCTACGGGCAAGCTTTGTTGACACCATGAATCCCTCAAGGCGGGAAAAGCGAACGAAAAATCTGGCCGCATGTATGCGGCGGCCTGGCCTTGCCCTTTCGCGGTGTACGTTGCTGGCGGCACATGACTTTTTATCGGCGGCGAACTCGCAGCCGCACGGGGAGGGTCGTGCGCTCGTTCCCTTGATGCAACGCGCACTGTTTATCCAAAAAGCGCCGTATCAGATGTGGCCCCGCTGGTGCCGGGTCTTATTTTGCGGCGGTGGTAATTCCTGCCGGCGGCATGTGAAAAAGAAATATTAAACCGATACAGAACCCGTGCACAAAACTCTTCAATAATGTGACCAGTTCAGCTTGGGGCGACGCGTGGTGGAGAGCGGCAACGTTGGAAAAACATGCTCCGCCGTGGCTCTGAGCTTTCTAGCGCTGGAGCGAGCGCCATTTGTTTGACAATCTCAAACATCGGTTGCCTTGGAAACAAGGCACAAACCGCTCCAGAAGTCAGTTACGGTTGCGTGATCTCGGTTCAGCTCGGGGCCCCACCTCGCGACATGTGGGCACTGCAGGCGTACCACTCACTCCCATTGGTAAGTGCGAGATGCGTTTGGCAATACAGGAGGCGATGGTGTGTGTGTTGTGGACGCCTTTGTTTCGCGATGAAATGCGACGTTGTGCTTCTGTGGGTGGATAGTGCTTCCCATGGTCTGGATTATCTTTCTCGAGCGACGTACGACTCAACATCGCATGCGGTATGTGCAGTATGCGTGGCTAAAAGCCACCGGCTTGTGAGCCAGAGTTAAGTGACTTGGTGTTCGTCCCCGCAAAGCGCGCGCGAGGTGAGTACCGAATTTACGACGGGCAGGAGGAGGCAACCGATCGTCTGTCAATCGTGGTTCAGACTTTCGACGCATGTTGTGACGTTGTGTTCGTTAGAAACGCATCTCTAGATTGTTTTGAAGTTAAATAAAATGTATGCGTCAAACCCGGGCATTCGGCTCAGGGCGTTCTCTGCGATTGCACGAAAGAAGTGCCACGAGGCTTCAACGCTTTCTTTATGGAACGTACTCAGGTAACAGAATATCCATGTCGTGTTATGGCCGTGTTGCATTCAATACAAACGGTTAAGCGTTTGTTTTACACTTGTTTCGTTTGTCGTAAAATGCCCAAGCACTCCGGCACTCCGCTGGCAGATCAGCCGGCGAGCCGACGCTGAGCAGAGGAGCCATCTCTTTGCCGGAAGTGCTTGAAAAAGCCGCCCAATAGCAGGATGTCTAGCTCATGACGAACACCTGGGAATCGATGATGTAGACATGTGAAGATAGCGACGTCCAAAAACACGAAGGAAAGGGTGAGAAAAAAACGACAAACTTTGCAACAAAAGTGTGAGCTTCCCGCTGCCCGTAAAAGAGTAATACTTGGCACAGAGGACGTTGACGACCCAATCTAACGGTTGCGCTAGTTCATTTAGTGTGCTCAAAATGCCTTTCAGGGCCCCTTTAAAGGAGCCATGAAGAGAAAACACAAGTTTGGTTCATTCAAAAGATTGTCTCGTTAGAATCATACTGACACCACTTTTAACGTAAACTTCGCTCAAATAAGCTACATAATTAGGAAAAACGGGAATGGTCATGCGACCCACCAGCTCATTTCCCGCAACAGAACCTGTGATGTCACATGGGCTAAGCTCTGCGATTGGCGGAGGCTGGCAGAAGAAGACGCAAATTAGGTAGAGCTTACAAACTAGACCAACGAGCGATTTGCGCTTAAATTTAGGGCACATTCTTTGCAAAGCAATAGGAATGATGGGACAAACAGTGGAAGTTACGAAAGCACATGTAAACATAGAAGTACTGATGCGTTCTGCTGTTCGTACTGCGCACAGCATGCTTTGGTTTAGCTGCACAGCACTATGCGGCTTGGGGTTGTCTTAGAATCTCTATGGTCTCAGCCTCCATGGTCTCAGACGACACTGGCCGATTGACGCAAGCAACGTTGTCTTACGTGACCCCATTTGTCGAGCGAGCACTGTTTCAGGGAACGAATATTTTCTCCCAGAACAAAAACAAGCCAGGTTTAAATGCGGGCAAAAACAAACCAAACACTTGCCACGGTATGGTGGCGCCATCTAGGTTACGGAACGTAAAGAAACGCGGGAACAAACCAACACCGCTACAGGGTGGAGACAACCTTTGAACGGTCCCGTGCCGCCGCAATTGGGCTAACGGGCTCAACGCGTTATTCTTTTCGTTTCCCGCGAGACCTAGCAACGCGAAACAGACAATATGATTCAAACTTCTTCAGTAAACCGCGTTGCGGCGATAATTTTAGCGCGGTTTTGACACAATGACTTGCTTCGGCGGCGAGCGAGCAACCGAACATGGCGGCGCCAGCGTTACGTGTCTCTACCCTGTACGGCGGATGCGTGAATGAAGGTACTCTAGGCTGCAGAGCGGTAGGTTCCCGTGATGTAACTTGGGACCACGAAAACGCACGATTGAGCGGGAAAATCAAAATTTTAACCTAAATTGTTTAATTTCTCAGTGAATAAAGCACCGTTTGTATCCGGACAAGCGCTGGGGGCACTGTAAAACACGAAATCTTTCGAATAAAACCAACTTGCATTTTCTCTTCATGGCTCCTTTAAGGAGAAACATCGGTCTTTGATCAAAAGCTTTACTTTTAATGTAATACCCGCCGCGGTGGCTCAGTGGCTAAGGCGTTGCGCTGCTGAGCACGAGGTCGCGGGTTCGATTCCCGGCCGTGGCGGCCGCTTTTCTGATGGAGGCGAAAAGTAAAAACCCCCGTGTGTACGAGATTTCGGCGCACGTTAAAGATCCCCAGGTGGTCAAAATTAATCCCGAGCCCACCACTACGGCGCGCCTCATCGCCTGCGTTGCGTCGGCGCGTTAAACCCCACAATCAATACTTTTAATGTAATGATGATAAAACTTGGGGTACACGTAGTTTTCATTCTGACTATAGATATGAAATTTGTATCTGTGTAATACGACTATATTCAAATTTATTTAGATTTTTATATTTGATTTTATCACAGCTTTTTTAAAATACTGCTGGAGGGACGCAGCTGAACGAAGTACCAGTAAACTGTGCACAAATCAAGCAGAACAATAATACAAACTTTATCATTCTATCTGGTGTGTATGAGAAGTTACAGGCGTGTTAAGTTTGGGCCTAGAAGCCAGAAGAACTGGTATTGCCATCCAGGTTCAAACTTTAAACAGCTGTAACTTCTGCTACAGACCATTAATAATGATAAAGTTAGTCTTATGGGCAGTCAGTCCTTTATCTGTGCACAGTTGATGATGATGATCGTTGGATGTTTATGGCGCAAGGCCAACTAGGGCAAAGAGCGCCAAAACAATAGTCGATGATAGCGGTGAAACCTTAAACACTAAGTAAAATCAGCAAAAACAAAAGTAACATCACAACACGACAATGAGCATGGCTGGTGTATAGGGCCAGATTTCATGATGCGTGATAGGAAATGAGGTTTAAAAACTTGACGTCGGACAAATACTCAAACACACGTTTCACGGAAACAATGGCATCATCACCTAGGAAAAACGATGGATGTAGGGGAATATGTTGTCTGTAGAGTTCTCTGAAGTGTTTGTGTCGTATTGTGTGAAGTGCCTTGCATGCGATTAGTATGTGCACTACGGATAGGGCCTCTCCGCACCTGCTGCACTGGGGTCTAGAAGATCCCGTCAGCAGATACGAGTGCGTCGCATGGGTGTGCCCTATCCGCAGCCTACCCAAGGCGACTTCTGTGTGTCTGTTGCGTGTGTCAGTGGTGTATGGTCCCAAGCGTGGTTTTATAGCGTGTAACTTGTTATCTGTCTGTTCACTCCAGTGTGTTGGCCATGTTCTACGCAAGTGTTGTCTTATGTGTGGCTTGAGGTCTGTATATGGTACGGTTGTTATGTCCACAGTGTTCCTGAGTGCAGCAGCAGCTGCCCTCTCGTCTGCCAACTCATTTCCAGCGATCCCAGCGTGTCCTGGGACCCAGCAGAGGAGCAGCTGATGCTTCTGCGCATACACAGCCATGATAGTGTTAAATACAAGATTAACTATGTGGTTTTTGGGGGGTGTATGCGATGACAGTGCGCGAACAACACTCAAGGAATCTGTGTAGATGATAGACTTTGGAATATGATTTTCAAGTATGTGTCGTACAATCAGTAAAATTCCATACGCTTCTGCTGAAAAAATTGTTGTGTGGACGCTCATGGTTCTGGCTGCACTGAAATCCGGACCATGAGCAGCGCAGGAGACCATGGTGGAGGTTTTAGACGCGTCACTGTAAAATTCAGCACGTGGGTATTTAAACTGCAGAGACAGAAAGTGCTGCAGTATTGCAGCACGCGGTACCCGATTTTTGTCAAGCTTTATAAAAGAAAGGTCACAGGACACAGGGCGAACTTGCCAAGGCGGTAAAATGTTTAAAGAGGATGACCTGTACACGTCTAAAAAGGAAGCACTCAGATCCGAGGCTCGCTCTCTCGCTCGAAGTGAAAAAGGCGGAGTAACGGACGGGCGATTTACAAACAGCACAGATGTGGATGTATCGTTAAGGACAGGATAAAAAGGGTGGTTATTCTGAGATGAAATTTTAAAAGCATAAAGTAAGTCCATGTACGTTCGCTGGTTCTCAAGGCTCCACTTATTACATTCAACATATAGGCTCTCGACAGGGCTAGTGCGAAAAGCACCCGACGCAAGCCGTAGCCCCAAGTGTAGTACTGGGTCAAGCATTCGCAATGCTGTTTTACTCGCCGACCCATATACCACACTGCCATAGTCCAAACGAGACCCAACCAAAGCAGTATAGAGCCGTAGCAGGAGTTCTTTGTCGGAACCATACGAATTGTGGGAGAGAACCTTCAGGATATTCATTGTTTTAAGACATTTATGTTTAAGTTTCTTGATGTGTGGAATGAATGTGAGTTTCTGGTCAAACACAACACCTAAAAACTTATGCTCCTTGTTCACAGGAAGCGACACGCCATTAAGTGTAATGTCTGGGTCTGGAAGGATCCCGCGCTTCCTAGAGAACACAACGCAGGAGCTTTTTGCAGGATTCAATTTAAAACCATTCTTGTCTGCCCAGCTGGCAAGTTTCTTGACGCCGAGCTGGACTTGACGTTCGCATATTGACATATTACAAGATTTAAACGATATCTGCACGTCATCTACGTACATAGAGTAAGAAATTGTAGGCGGCAGTGCCTTCCCAAGGGAGTTCATCTTTACTATGAAGAGAGTGCAGCTTAGAACTCCACCTTGCGGCACGCCATTTTCTTGCACGTGTACCTTTGACAGTGCAGAACCAACTCTGACGCGAAAGGTTCTCTCCGACAAATAGCTAGCAAGGGTGTTAAACATATTACCAGAAACACCGAATGACTTCAGGTCAGTAAGGATCCCATAGCGCCAAGCGGTGTCATAGGCCTTTTCTAGGTCGAAAAACACAGTTAAACAGAACTGTTTATGCACGAAGGCATCCTTAATATACGACTCTAGTGCCACAAGTTGATCATTTGTGGATCGCCCCGCCCTGAAGCCTGCCTGGGAGCTCTCGAGAAGGCCGTTATACTCCAAAAAGTACACGAGCCTCCGGTTTATCATCTTCTCGAGAAGCTTGCACAGGCAGCTGGTCAGTGCAATGGGTCGATAGCTAGCGGGAGAAGAAGGGTCCTTCCCTTCTTTCAAGAATGCTACAACTATGGCATCCCTCCAAGACTTTGGAATGTGCCCCGAAAGCCATATCTTGTTGAAAAGGTGAAGAAGTGTTACAAGAGTGTCTGTGTGTAAGTTCTGTATCATTGTATATGTAATGTTGTCTGGGCCTGGAGCTGAGGGTTTACACGTGCTCAGAGCAGTCCTCAGCTCATGTAGTGAAAACAGGGAGTTGTAAGAAGTCTGTGATTTGTTGCTGTCGTGTAGGGACTTCTTTTCACAAGAGGCTTTATGTTTCAGGAAAGTGTTCGTGTAGTGTGCTGAACTGGACACGTGTTGAAAGTGTTGTGCGAGTGTGTCAGCCTGGTCTTCCAGAGTGTCCCCTGTTGTACTGACCAGGGGCAGGCTGTGTGTCTGTTGTCCTTTGAGTTTGCGTATACGTGTCCATACTTTCCGTGTGTCTGTGTAGGAGTTTATTGATGTTATGAATGTACGCCAACTCTCTCGTTTTGCATCACGGCGCACACGTTTTCCTAATGCCTTGGCCCGTTTGAACAAGAGGAGGTTTCCCGACGTGGGGTACCGACGAAGGATACCCCACGCCTTGTTCTGGGCCTCTCGCGCCCGCCTACAGTCCTCATTCCACCACGGCCTCCGCTGGTTGCGCGGGGCACCAGAGACGTGGGGAATGGACGTTTCGGCGGCGTCGAGGATGTGCGCCGTGAGGAGTTGGGTAGCTTCTTCAATGTGTAGGTGTCCTATGGATGTGTGGTGTAGTTTGGATGTCTCTGTAAATGTATTCCAGTTAGCTCGTGCTTCATTGAACCTATTATGGGAAGATGAACTGCTTGGGCCTTTATCTATATATGTAAGTGAGGTGGGGAAGTGGTCACTGCCATATGGGTCAGTTCCCACACCCCACTCGAGAAGAGGAAAGAGAACTGCGGAGCCAATCGCCAAGTCAAGACATGAGTATGTGTTGTGTCCTATGTTATGGTATGTAGGCTGTTTACTGTTGAAAAGGCATGCTCCTGAAGATGTAAGGAATTTCTCTATGAGGCGACCTCGGGCATCCGTGCGAGAAGAGCCCCAAAGAGTGTTGTGAGCATTAAGGTCGCCTGTCAGGATGTATGGTTCGGGCAGCTGGTCAACCAGCGCCTCGAAGTCAGAGCTTAAAAGTGAAACATCAGGAGGAATGTATATGGAGCATACCGTTATCAACCTATTAAATATTATCGTTCGAATTGCCACAGCCTCCAGGATAGTGTTCAAGGTGACAGGGTGGCATGCTAAGGATTTGCGGGCGATTATTGCCACACCGCCAGAAGAGTGTGTGCAGCCAACCCTGTCCTTTCTGTGTACCAGGTAACTATTCAAGAAATTTGTGTTCTTGGAATTCAGGTGTGTTTCCTGAACACACATTACACTTGGCTGATTAGCATGCAGAATCTCATAGACGTCGTCAAGATTATTTAGAAGGCCTCTGCAGTTCCATTGAACGATATTTTCTCTTCCCATTATTATGTATTAGAGCTACTGGAGTGTGACTATTTATGTAGGGTCTTTCGGGGCTTGGATTCTTGGACGGGGTTTCTTTACCTCCTCTGGAGGTTTAGATGGGGGGACCCGTTCCTTCCGCTGCGAAGCAGACAGGAAGGGTCCCACATCCATGTCATCATCTGATTTGGAAGGGGTACCCAGCGTACCGGACCCCCCGGACCTGGCACCCTTTGCGGTGCCCTTCGTTTTGGCCGCGACCGCCGAGGGCGTCAGGAGCGCCCCGGGTGGCACAGGCGGTGCGGCGGAGGTGGGAACTGCTGCGGTTTCCTCCAGCTCCATCTCCTCCGGGCCCTCGCATGTGCTTCGGGCCGGTGGAGAGGAGGAAACAGAGGGTGCAGCAGCATCCCCAACGGACGTGGATGCCACCACAACCACTGCTGACTTAGCAGGCGGTGCGGTGGCGGGTTGGGCTGCCAGAGGCAACCCAGGGGGGGGCGGGGGCGGGACCAAGTCCGACTCGCGGTACTGGGTCCCCGCCGAAACAAGACGCCGCTCCGCCCCCCGGCGAGCTGCGTCGGCGTACCTCCCCAGGGGGAAAGAGGCGAACCTCTTCCACGCCTCTGGGAAGGTGATGTTCTCTGTTACCTTGACATTAATTATCTGTTTCTCCTGCTTGAACTTTTCACATTTTCGCGAGTACGCTGCATGGGATCCCTGGCAGTTGGCACAGTTGAAGGTTTCGGATTCACAATTTTCTGAGGGATGGTCATGCTGACCGCACTTAGCGCAGGTAAGTCGGCCACGGCAAGAGTTTGTGCCATGCCCGAACCGTTGGCACTTGAAACAGCGCCGTGGGTTCGGGATGTACGGGCGGACATTGCAATGTATATACCCGGCATTTATAGATTCTGGAAGTATGGATCTATCGAAGGTCAGGATAATGTGTTTAGTGGCTATTTGCTTGTCATCACGGCGTATGAATATGCGCTTTACAGCCGTGACACCCTGATCCCTTAAGCCTTCCTAAAGGTCGGCATCGGTTTCAGAAATGAGATCTGCCTCAGAGATCACACCCTGAGAGCTGTTGAGGCTGCGGTGGGGTGTGACCTTGATCTCCAGATCTGCCATGCGGGTTTGTTTCAGGAGGATTGCGGACTGCTGCTGAGTTTTTACTTCAACTAGTACTTCGCCTGTTCGTAGTTTTTTTGCCTCGAAAGATTTGCCAATGATTCCTTCAAGGAACTTGGAGACAAGGAATACAGACTGGGAGGAGACGGGTTTCGATTTATCTACTGATTCAAGGACCAAAAACCGGGGATAGTTGTCACGTTTCGGAGTGTTGATGGTTGGTAGGGATGGAAAAGAAACTTCGGTGCGACCCCTTTTCGGAGGCCGATCACGTTTGCGGGGGGGTTTTGAATTATCCATATGGCATAGAAAAAAGCAGGGAGACGGGGGTACTTTCTCCTTTGACCTTACCCTGGTAGTCAAAGAGGTCCCGGAGCTCCCTGCCTGGTAGACAGACAGGGAGCCCATCGGCCGGAGCTTGACCAAGGCTCCGACGGCCACCGTTTACGGCTTCTACCCTTCACCTTTAAACACGTCGCCACGGTTGGACACGGCTTATGTTGGGAGCTCGGGGTCCGCGGTGTCGCTGCTCACCGTCACCATGAATACTCAAGGTGCCCCGTGCAGGGTATCTGTGCACAGTTCACCGGTACCTTGTTTGGCTGCATCCCTCCAGCAGATTCTTTGCAAAGGTGGTCATAAAATCAAACATAATATTCCAAATTTGAATATAGTTGTTTTGCACAGAAACAAATTTCATATCTACAGTTTCAATGAAAACCACAATCATCCCCCGATTTTTATCGTCCTAACATTGAAAACCACGTTTTTTGGTTTAAGACCAGTGTGCCCCCTTTAAAAAAGAATTTGTCTTTTTTGTTAGATAGCTCGGTAAGAGACCTCCCAAAAGCAAAGATTGAGGTGTGTTTCCACCATACTACGCGAGGGTGCTGGTGGCAACTGCCCTAGGTGAACCTCTTTAAAATTTATTTCAGAAAATAGGTGAAGATCAATCCCCTTTTCGGGTGGGCCGCTACATGAATGGTTCAATTTACCAACTGGATTCAATAGTCATGTCTTCGTCTTCTATTTAAGAGGTTTTGGCACATCTGCCTTAAGGGTAATTGACCTTGACGTGTGACAGCCACGCAAAACATTTGTCATTTTTACCATCACGCCAATTTGCAGTTCCAGCTCCAATTTGGTTCCTCCTACTTTGTACTGTGGAGTAAAGAATACTCGGTGGTAGTAGTGTCGCCAGCAAGCACTCCTCTAGATCCCACCTTGCTGTTGATCTACGCCATCCAGCCACATGCCTGGTTGACAGGAAAATACAGTGGCTACGAAGACTCCCAACTCTTAATTTCGTCCATTTGCCTTATTTTCCGTCCCTCTTCGGTTGCGTTGGAAGGTGCAGACGCAACTGCTGTGCTCCTCTATTGCTCCCTTTTCTGTCCAGATAGCGCTCCTCCTGATTTCCTTCTCTGCAACAGGCATGTGCTACTCTGTTGTCAGTGTATGGCTGTTGTCTGTTTCATCACTGCTCTTTGCTCTCTGTTACTTGTTCTTTCATGTGTTCATTAATTGCCATAATTACAAGTAAAAAAACAAGCTTCCCTTTGTCTTACGACAACAATGGTTAACTCAAAGTTTTCTCGTGAATGATTCCTTGCTTGGTTGTCAATTGAGCTTGGACGTTGACTTGTTGAGCTATCACTTTGACTTGCATGCAGTTTGGCCGTTTGATCGCAGTGGCTTTGGAACTCCGCCGCTTGATTTTGCATGACGAAAACTTTGCGCTCTACGGTCGTCGTCGTTACATTGTGAAGTGCACTCTTTTAGGCTAATTTTGAATGTAGATACACCGCTGTTCAAATTCAAACTGCTTCGAACATGTTGTAGTGGGTGTCACGCAATAGATGTTGGTTTCACACCGGGAGCGTCCTGATTCGTTTCTGACTACAGAAAGCGTTTGTTTCTGCACTTCTTCACATACGATCATTATCATTGTCAGAAAAAGTTGCCTTTTCTGCAATGCCTTTTTGGCGTAGCGTATTCTACTGGAGAGACATTGAAAGTTTTGCTTTAAAATCAGTGGGTCTTCATGCACTTTTTCTCCAGTGAGTAGCAATCTGCCCCTATTTGTAACCGTACAATACTGAGCAAGCACGCTTTGTTCCTTCCTGCCTTGTGCAAGCAGTCCAATCATCCAAAACATGAAAATGCCCTCGACTTTTGTTCACACTTTTCACTTATCCCACAAACTGACCTAATAACTTTTGTTGATTTCCAGTGTTGCGCATGCCACATTTGCATTCAGGGTCACCTTGGGCCAGATAAGTGCCTGTCTATTTCTATCAAGTGGTTTTAGCCACGGAGCATGCTTCACACCCTTGTGTGAGCAGCATTATGGGGCCTTGTTGCATGTCCAGCAAGTGATGTGATGCCACGTCAATAAACATTATTCAGTGTTTGTGACAACTTTGGTCTTTTCTTGGTTTCACTTTCACAAATTCAGAGTTCCTATCCAGAGTTCTTATCCTATCAAGAAGCATACACTTACAAATTATAGGTTTTCTGATTTTTTCTTAGAGGTGACATTTGTAAAGTTTTCTTGGCAACACAGCTTATCAAAACGAATAAAACCAAATAAAATGGCAAATTTGGCATATTTTTAAAAGTAATAAGCAGTGCAAAAACAACAAAGTACGAGAAAGAGAGAGCACTAAAAGTGACAGCACTGCCTGTTTGCACTGTTTTGTTGTTTTCATGCTAAATAATTTTAAATAAATAAATATGCAAGGAATGCAGTTGAAGTAGCGTAACTTTTTATTCGTGCTTGTCCCTTGGACGTAGAAGTACATTTCTTGAATCAATTGCTGGAATGCTGGATGCAATTTTCGATATTAGGCAAGCACTGCATTCTCGAAGGGACACAACAGAAGGTTCAATTCTTATTTGTAGTTGCATAATTGCAGTTTCACCCGCACAAAACATTTTGGCCAATGTCCAAAGCATTGGTTTAGGTAGAACAAAAAAATGCCTGTGTGCCAAGATTTCGAAGCATGTCCAAGATTCGTAGGTGGCCTGATTTACCCTATAGCCCTCCACCGCAGCACCCCTCATAGCTGGCCCGAGCTTTGCCAGGTGAAACCTAAAAAGTCAAATTTTCATGTTTACAGCTACACTGTGCAATGTACAAGCCTAGTATAATTCTTCACTTTTCGACTTTTTAGGTGAAACCTAAAAAGTCGAATTTTCATGTTTACAGCTACGCTGTGCAATGTAGAAGCCTAGTATCATTTACTCGTCAGTATTTTCACTCTATCCAGGTTTTCTGTTTATTACACCACAATCAAAGTGCACAGCCAGGGTTTAATTGAGGAGAGTAAACCAATTCGGGCTGCAAGAGAAAATTCTTTCTAACAGAAATGACAGTCTTCACATGTGATCAAATACGTAGTTCTTTAACTTCTTTAACACTTCTGTTTGGCGCTCTTTGCCCGTGTCGGCCTTGCGCCAATAAAATCAAACCATCATCAACATCTTTAACACTAAACGAGGCCAATGCAGAATGCCAGGAGCGTAAAATATAGCCGAGAAGGAGCAGTTGGCCAGTGTTTAATTTACGCAGGATTGTTTTAAGGCAAATGGTGAAACAGCCATGAGCTTCTGACAGCAGCTATCATCGTGACTGGCCAATTCACGTGAGTGGGGATGTTATGGGTATGTTTTGTAGCTTGAGAGTGTGGCCTAATGAATTGCCAAGAAATTTCAAACTCATTGTATGTCGGGTTGCTTGCACCTGTGGAGGTATTTTCAGCTTAAGGTCACAATGCCCTTCCTTCGCCAACCTTTAGTCAGCTAGAGCCACTGAAATTTAGTGGCGTCATGGATGTGGTGCTGGACTTGCCCTAGGGAGGTCATGGGTTTGATTCCCATGTGGTTTTAACTCTTCCCAAAATTGGTTTGAACTCAATTTACTCTTTGTTCTTTTTGCACTGCCGGCCAATTTAGGAGCTGCTGTGCTAGTACAAACAGCTGATAGTGGCTTCTTAGTCAATGGGCCACATATTGCTTTCGCGTTGATAAGGTAGCGTTTGCAAGATTGTCTGTTACGGTCGGTTACATTTGCTACATTTAGGGTGCTTAAATTGCAGGTCTGTATTAAATGGGTACAGGTGATTATCTAGATGAATAAAACTGCGGTTACTGTCAACGCACGCCGTGAATTTGTTGGTAGAATGGACATTTGCAAACATGCTGTGGCATGATTTCCACAGCAGCAAAAAAATTGAGGCTCCCCAAATAACGACATAAAAGGTGCATTGTAATTTTGCTGCACCTAGTAGTACACTACATAAGACCAGCACTGCTTCCCCTCGTGGTGCTATGTACAGCTCACAGGAAAGTGCACTAAGCAACGGAATCAGCTAGTGCTTGACGTAGTTGACACATCCATTACCTTTTAAATGCAAGCTTCTCGACACCAGGTTTCCCTAGACTAACATTAGAATTGGGTTAGACAAGCCGAATGAACTGGATAGCTGTGGGTGAAAAGTATGATCAACATGACAATTCCAACATGGACAAGACCACCTTGTTTTGGGAGGTTTGCCCAAAAAGACCATGGCACTTGGCAACGAAAAGAGCCCCAGCCGATAACAGAGGTAGGCCTCACGGCTTACGGAGGGTGCTCCTCATGGTAGAACGAATGGTTCAGCCGCAAATGCCTGTCATCATGCGATTTCGATTGCCCAGGCGTCTTCACCGCCAATGTCTTGACATTGAAGGAAGGTGACACGAAAGTGTCCGCAAAGTCGTGCGTCATAGCTACTATTCCCGTTGACACTGGACAGACAAAAGCCAAAATAATTACTAAACTATAGTTTTCTGCACAACAAAGATGTCGCTTTCTTGTTTGGCCCGAGGTAATAACATGCCCTTAAATAATCAACGCATGACATATGTTCATCACAAATAGATTTGGGTGCATCGAATTGTTAGTTATATGGAACCTTTTTTACCGCACTCAGCAGTTCAACTTTCAGGAAGCAGTTTTATTTCGTGTCAGGCATTTCTAAGGGCAACGCAGTCATTTTGTTCTCTGTTTACCGTACTCATACTATAAATTCCTAAATTTATACCAGCAAATAGAAAACAAACAGCAGGAAGAACACAATTTAGAGTGCGAGATATCCCCAGCTATTCAGTGCTTTGATACTCGCTGAAAGACTTGTAACGGTCAAGCTGGCATAAATCCGTAAATCTTTTGGTTTTATTTTGACTGGCATTTCCAGCACACACGCTGCTGTCCTCGTGGCTATCCTCTGCCGCGTTAGTGTAAACTCTCGCTTTAAATGTATGCACAGAGAGAACACAGCGGTGTATTTAAAGTATACCATCAATTATAAGACAGGCAAGGGTGAAAACCCGTTAGGTTGTGAGAAGTGGCCTGCGAACATCAGTTCTTCTATAATGGAAGGATGAGTGCTGCAGGAAGGCTAGGAGAACCGTGACTGCAGTCAATAGATACTGCAAGAGAAAGAAATGAAGCGTGAAGAATGAAGCAATGTACAGGCAGCAGTAAATTTTCTACCACGACTGAAAAGAAGGGAAACGACACACAAGATCACACAAGCAGTGCTAATGCCCTGAGATATTGTAGGGGTCGTTTGCTCTGAATTTTAATGAGTTATAAAGCGCTGATTGTTTCGCTATTAAATATGAAAATGCATAACGAAGTAAGCATCCCTTGCCAGGCAGTCCAGGCAAGCAAAAGTACTGGATGCAGTAACGAGTGCAACAGGCTAAAGCAGCGTATTACAACGCCCTCGCGAACCAAACGCACACACGTAAACCTTCCCAACCGTGTCCTGTCTCGCTCCTAACCGTCACCAATGGATCGTATTGTAAGTTCATTTTCGTTACAGCAATAAGATCGGTTAGCACAAGGCACCTTGTCTAGAAAAAGCGTCGAGGATAACAATTCATGTTAACGACGCCACTTTAAAGTAGAGGCAAAGAAACGTCAAGGGTGAGACCGGTTTGCATGCGAGCGGAGTTTCCCAGCCGTGCAACAAACCGTCAACAGCTCGCGGTCGCAGACAGACGCGAACAGAGCAGCATAAACAGCGACAATAGTGCAATGCAAGACGGCGAGAACGCCCCGTTAATTATTTCGTAAACGTCGCTAATATAACTGCCGCGAAGAGAAAGCAAGCTTTTCAGTAGAAGATATGTGAACTAATTGCAAACCCGCCAAAAGGGATCGCTCACCTGAGTCGGCCAATGCTGGAGTGTTGAACGCCCACAGCAAAGCCGTAGAGCCAGAAGATGCTGGAGCTGTTGAACGATGATTGACAGGGCGACAACCATTGACACTTTACGAGTTCATGCGTCGACAGCAAATGTCCAACGCGACTACTTGAATCACTACGGCGCGCATGCCGCGTAGGTAACACTTGAAAAATGGTGAACATACGACGCCGGAAATTTGGGAACAAACTAGATGTCACATCCGCCCAGCGTGCCTTTTCAACAGCCGAAATGGTCGGTTAATTCCTCCCCTAAAGTGAGCTATTTTCCACGAGAGCCAGACGATCTTGAAGTTGATAACGCGATACAGCGCTGTGTATTGGGCAAAATATCCTCGCAGCACGCTTTTCAGACCGTACACATGAAAGTTAAGCCGCAGTCATAAAATATTAGGCCCGTTTTGTTCAAAACTACAGCGCAGAGTCGAAAAAGAACGTACCCTCGCAGCAACTGTCGATGTCAGAGGCTGTAGAATGTCAGAGTCTTCATCAGAACTAAAACCTTAAGACTCCAGATTGTTGCTGGAGCCATCAATGCTGCATTAGCAAAAAAAAATTAAGGCGCAGCAGTTTCCGAAGTCTCTCAAATCGTTGTCCGCCTTTGCAGAGCACGCAGTGAAATAGGACGCTATTTTGGCCTACAACACTCTCCTATACTCTCCTTTTGAAAATAACCCTTCACTTGTGAACCATGGCCTATGGCGTGGACACGAAAGAGTTAATCATCTTATTCGTAATGGTCGCTGCCTTAGCAGGGCCACTGGCTGGTTGACGCTTTGTTTGTGGGCTACCAGTATTCCAAAGTGTCACCACCATTTCTACTGATTGATTTTCTGCGCATCTGCACTTACTACCCCTTTGATTCTGCAGTGCGTAAACCCTCTGATCGGATTAGTCGAATCTGTCCACACACTGCGTGACTGAAATGGAACGTCAGCCGAGGAAGCGCAAAGCTACCCTCCAACTGACATTTTCTTGGCAATGTGCTCCACACTTTTGAAGGCGCTTTCTCCATTCTATTCTATGCTTTATTTAATGTCGCTCTGTTCTGCAACGTTGACAGGAACCGTCTGTCGATATGGCCTGTTTATTTCTTCCGCAATAATCAACCAGGGTACAATGCGCGGCTTTGTAAATCAATTAGGGTTGCGCTTCCTATGACCCTGATGCCGTGTAGCCATTAAAAACCTCAATTGTCTCCGGCCATGATCATAGGCCTTAGGCTATGTAGAGAATGTATGCGTGGAGATTTATCCACGTAAAGCAAGGGTAAACTGTGTTAGATGTTGTTGCTCTTAGGTTCATTACATTGTGAACCTGGGGTAGTTTTTGAACCTTAAAACCTGCTTATCTGATCTACAAAACCCCCACCAGTGAACTCTGTAATAATGCACCTATTTACCCGTAGCCGATGACAGGAATTTTGCACTGAATATTTTAGACCTTACGTTATTTCAATAGCTGTGTTGAGATCGGGATTCAAGGGGTAAAATCGTACATCTCTATGTTTCTTTGCCCTCGAGATTCTTAATGACGCATGTGCCTCTAGTGCAAAATAAAGGATATGACAGATGCTGAACTTTTCAGAAAATATTCAGTCTTGACCGGGCGATATCCTGAATGCATGTGCGTGCACCAGACAAATAATGTTTATATAAAGCAATAAAAACAATGTTCACATTGTCACTTATAAAGACTATGCACTAAATGTCGCGGAAAAACCCTTGATTTAAGCTAGAAGTTCCGTCAACACATTAGGACTTTGCGGTAAGGCTGTATCTAAATGAGAACGGCTGAAATATTTTGTTGCAAAATAAAACAAACCTCGCGCATAGTATTTTACACTTACTGCGTAAAACCCCTACGCCAAGGATCGGCGTTCTCCGTAAGCGATTGATTTTCATAGAGACAATACAAACGGTGCGAAATAGGCATAACGTCTCAAACCGCTGGCTAACGACCACAGATTTGTTTCCAAAAATGCCTTCAATGCACGTCGAAACAAAACGCAAAGGTAGCGCACGAAGGTTACCAAGGAAGAGAGACCAACATATGTCCTGCGGTTTTCAATAATAGTGGCAATGTCAAAGCGGTCGCGCGGCGAGTTGAACAATGCTTTACTCCAACGATATCGGAAGAGTACCCAGGGGTTTAAGATTCAGATATTTACCACCGCTTTAAAATGGGGGCACCCGTATTTTTACAACAGCCAGGTGGACGACTCCACGGTGCGTTTAGTGACGGTTTTGTGCATTTCGTTAATTGATCTAAATACACATCCCGTTTGGCCCCCACGGCACCCCTTAGAGGAAAACTTAGTGAAAACATTTGTTTAAAGCACAATTTTTGTCCTTTTACATTATGTGTTTGCGCGGTAACCATCTACACCTTACAAACAGCGTGTTTTGCCAGATAACCTGCTATGTCGGATACGCACCGCGTCGGTATTTCGTGACAATTATGGCGTAGAAAGAGGCCGTGACGTAGTCATGCCTGCAACCAAAAAGAATACACGTTTTTGTGAAAGGGTAAACAATTAGGGCAGTAATAGGCCTCCTTCCACAATACCGGAACGAGAACATAGTGAAAACTGAATAAAATACGATTATAAAACTACTGTTTTATGTAAGCAATGCTACTTTGGCGAAACTGACAACGTTTAATTTTCGTCGAACATGCAAGCACGCAAAATGCGTTCCAGGCCAACATATTGCTGTCATATGCCTAAGTGTGACTGCAGTCTTATGTAGTAACCTTAGGTTAATGAACACATTCTTCTAGCACCACAAGCTGGCCTAGTTGGTATCTAGCCATGGCACCAATTGAGCAAGAAGAAAAAAGGACAAAGAAGGAAATGGCGATTACAGGCGAACTCTAACTGAAATTTTATTGATTGAAACGAAAGACCTAAGTACCTAGAAAACTGCGCATCATCATCGCAAAAAAGGTTTTACAGCGCGCACAGAAAACACACCAAACACGTGTCGGATTGGGACATTACATACAAGATAGAAGCCATATTTGTTTTGTGCAACAAAGCCACAAAGAGGTGACTTACACACTTGTTTTTGTACTTAGACATACAAAACGCTTTCACAAACTTTCTGGAAGTTTATTGTGGTGTGTAAACAAAACACCTGTGTTTTAAAGGAGTGGTGTGCAGCCACAGTACGTACAATGCGTTGCTAAGTGCGTGAAAGGGCTTCCTTTCAAGCTCGACGCACGTTCTCTTAATCTTATATCAAGGCACCGTCCAATTTACCCTATATACACGTGCTCACACCTCAATGGTATCTCGTAGACAACATCCTGCGTACATTCAACAAAAGCATGCCTGTGGGTAATAGTTAATCCTTTTTTACTGTATGTTTACCCTCAAATTTGTGTTGTACCGTTGGACAGACACTACCGATTTTGTTCTCTTGCAGCGAACCCCACTTTCATTTTATAGTTTTTTGCCACCTCGGTCCGACACAAATTCTGTTAGGAATCGGGTGGTAGATTCCTTTGTTTTCAAAGGGAAATGGCTGCAATTCACTTCCGAAACACCTGTTGACGACCAAATGCAGTTTTTTGATGTTCTTTTGATGTTTGATGTTTGTGCCTGCTTGTGTGTGCTGGTCCTATTCGCCGAGATCCGGAAAGCCTCTTTTGAGCTACGCCTCCGATCATTCTAGGTTAGTAGAAAATGGCATTGTCGTTACGTGCTTCAAAGCAGCATTCTTTAAATCGTGCTTTCATTCCGCAGGCCCGGCCTTCAGAATACAGGTTTCGCGGTTGCAAGAAGCCGGCTATGCGCCAACTGTTTTGCAAACCTCTTGTCACAGGCTACTAGAAAGCTTAAGCATGACACGCAGGTAAGAGTACATAGGACAAGCAGAGCAGCGCCATGAGGATTCAATAATTCTATGTTTGTAAGGCCTCTCCAACCGACTAAAAAATGTTGCCCAGAACTATGAAGTGAAAGTGGTTTTCCCTGCAAAAAATAAAATTGGTAGTGTCTGTCCTATCGTAACACAGAAACCCGAGGGTAAACATGAAATAAAAGGCTTCAGTATTAATCACAACCGTCGGTGTTGAATGTACGAAGAATGTTGTCTACCAGATACCATTGAGACGTGAGCTCGTGTATATAGGGCAAACTGTAACGTGCCTAAATATAAGATTAAGGAAACATGCGACGAGCATGAAAGGAAGACCTTTCACGCACCTACCCACGCATTGTAACGACTGTAGCTGCATACCTTTGTTTGAAAACACAGTCATTTTGTTCACACATCACAATCAAACTTCCAGAGAGATTGTGGAATCGTTTTCTATTTCTTAGTACATTAACAAGTGTGTAAGTCACCCCTGTGTGGCTTTGTTGGACGAAGAAATATCGCTGCTATCTTGTATCTAATGTCCGAAGCCGACACGTGTTTGATGTGGGCGCTGTATACGCTGTACAAAATTTTTGCGATGATGATGCGCTTTTTTTTAGGTATATAGGCCTTCCGTGTCAATCAATAAAATTTCAGTTGTTAGAATTCGCTCATCCTCGTCGTTTTCTTCGTTGCCGTTGTTTTTTTTTTTGCGCAATCGTTGTCATGGACATTCTTACCGAACCCGCCGCGGTGGCTCAGTGGCTAAGGCGTTGCGCTGCTGAGCACGAGGTCGCGGGTTCAACTCCCGGCCGCGGCGGACGCTTTTCTGATGGAGGCGAAAAGCAAAAACGCCCGTGTGTACGAGATTTCGGCGCACGATAAAGATCCCCAGGTGGTCAAAATTGATCCGGAGCCATCCACTACGGCGCGCCTCATCGCCTGCGTTGAGTCGGCGCGTTAAACCCCTGAATCAATCAATCAAATCACCATTCTTACCGAAACGAATAAATAGAAAATTGACGCGCAAATGTCACTACGACACAACTGAAACAAAATTTACTTCATTTTAGGTCACAAATTGGGCACTCTGCAGGACATAGACGTGCTAGGCCAAATTCCGAGCTGCGCTCTCACGATGGTTAGATGCAATTTAAGGGTTAATCTTAAAAGTAAGGAAATTCGTAACAAGTAAGAATATCCGCAAGATGTCGTTCAGAGGAAGGACGCAGAAAGTTTAAAAATATCCTCAAAATAAGTTACCCCGGCTAATCAAGGCAAACTAGGATAGTGTAGACAAGCGAATGGACAACCATAAAACCGCAAAGAAAAAAACCGCCGCAGCAACGGGAGCACCACTAAGTATGCAGAACAAACTGAAAAACTGGGAAAGCAAAATGAATAATTGGGAAACGTAAGAACATGGAAGCGTCACGTACGAAAGATCAAACGGAATTAGCAGAGCTGTTTGAATTTATTAACAGAAGTTGAACAAACGGCCATCGTGCATAAACATGGCAAGGATCAAAGAAACACTAGAAATAAGTGGAAATTTAAACGCAAATGAGAAGAAATTAGCCATCGCGAGAGACAGAGCGTACGCAGAAAAAAACTAGCAGGGTAACAATACCCACAACAAGGACGCAATAATAAAACTAGCAGTACTATTCCACACAAGCTTTTGCACCTCCACATTAGACCATAGAGATCTACTGAGCGTTGAAGCTTAGCTTGCTATGTCCAACTAGTAACAAAAAAAAGTTAGAAAACCCTCTAAAGGGCGTTTAATGAGAAAAAGCTGCATTTAATGAGGGCATAACCTCGGGTCTTTCCAAGGAAGGAGGAGATGATGTATTTGAAACGCTTGCTGCACTTGTTTCACAATGCTTAAGTAGTCAAAAGGTGTGCATTACCTGGCGAAATGAAAATAAATCAGATTTTCTATGAATCACATTTATGTTCATAAATTTGATTCATAAAAAATATAAAAGTAGACAGGAAATAATATAACACATAGACACCCACCATCCTACTCTAAGATGTATACAAGCTGCTTACCAAAGTGAAGCAAAAGGGACCGCCAAGATAGACAACAGCCCATACATAGGCTGAGTTGAGAAATAATAAACAATTCATCCATGCCGTCCATCAAGTAACTAAACAACCTCACAGTATAATGAACTCATTTAATTGAGATATTAAAAAAGGTATTGTGTCAGGAAGTACTGCAGCAGTGCAAGAAGCGGTGGTAGAACAGAGATTAGGAGACAGCTGCATATGACTTTTGCACAAAGTTTATAAGAAATGCATGCGCAGGATATTATTTCGCAAGCGAAGCGACCACTTCCCGTACGGAAAGTTTGGAACAAACTTTGATACTATCTCGCCAAAGCTGTTCGCCGCATGTATTTAGGGCGTATTCACTAGAATTGTCCGGAAACAGTACGGATAAACGGATAATACTTGAGCCATCTCAGGTTAGAAGCGAGACTGCAGGAAAGATGGAAAAACTGCTTGAGCAACTACAACCAGAAAGGTCGGCTTTGTGGTTAAAGTAAATGTGAATTATTCTAAAGTAATGATGAGTAAAAATGCCGAAAGCGATGTCTTCAGCATATGTAGGGAAACACTAAAACAAGTAGGGAAACTACCTCACACAGGTTTTCCCTTCTGGCCACAACCAAAAGAGAGAAATCTAGCGCAGAACAGGTAAGGGCTGGGAGCTATCCGCAAGCACTTGCAAATAATATAAATAAGCTATCTCTATCACTCAAAAGAAGAATATAAGACCAATTCACACCACCGGTGATGGCATATGGAGTGGAAACGTCCCGGGCGCTTTACCAAGAAACAAAAATGCAAATTTAGGTCCGCCCAAAATGGAACGAGGAATGATAGACGTAACTCTTATAAACACGAGACGAGCTTCCTGTGTCGGGTTACAAATTCGAGTAGACAATATGTTATTTGAAATAACAAACAAATGGTTTTGGACTAGCAATGTAGTGAGAAGAAATGACATCGATAGACCAGCAGCGTAACAAAGTCGATACTGAATGGCGTTTCTTGAATAAGGAAAGATATAATAACATGATGGAGGGAAGAACTAAGCAAATTTGGGGGCGAAGTTTGGACTGGAGCAGGTGCTATTGCAGAAGGCCAGAGATTGAGCGGAACTCGGGAAAAACGAACTCCAATGACGGCCACTTAACGTTATGATAATATTTTGAGGCGGAGTTGAACCACTTGAACATGCAGTTCATGCGATTTGCTGATTATTAGGGTCACTTAAGCGGTCCCGGGCAGCGCAATCCAAGGAGGCGCGACTAGAGCGTGGTGCATCTTTCACTGCGTTCTCTCGCTCCCCTGCGGCGCTCGTGGCTACTGGGGGAAGCAAATCCAACTACATTACTTTAGTGCACTTAATTTTATTTATATGTAGTACACTGCAGAGTTCATAATTTTTTTTTTTATATTAGGCGTTCGTATGAGCTTTTAGTTTGAAATCTGCCGTCCTAAGAAGCAGTTGCTGCCATTTCTGCCGTCAGTGGCAGAGAGTGAAATCACATTTCTAAGGCCGACTGGCAAAAAAAGAAAGCCGGCGGAGGAAACCCACCACATTCTCAGTAACTGCTGCTCGGTGTTACCCAACCGCTCCGCATGCTTCCAGATAAGAAATTTCCTCGGGACACCAAAACCTGCTCAAGTGATTTGAAGGCGAAAGCGTGGCGATATTTAATAACAAGCGCTACATTGTACCGGCGACCCCTATTAACAACTGATAATTCTACTTGCCATATTTCTCAAATGATGCGTTGCACTTGTGCATTCTTCCTCGCTCTTAGGTCTTTGTCTTTCGGCGTAAATTTTGGCATTACGTCGAACGTTTTCTTTTCGGCTATACCGTGTTTGCGTCAGTTAATTCTCTTTGGTTTCGTAGTGAACTCGTCACAAAGAAGGCTGGCACACACCGCAGTCTCCCTATAATCGGGGTTCTCCACAGCTGGTGTGCATCTGTCCCTGCCATGCGCCATCACGTTCACGTGTCACTCGGACCGAATTATTCTTTACCTTCTACTTTTACAGTTCACAGTTTTGACAATTTCAAAACCCAGCCTATTCGCTCATCAAAGTTCCCGACCGTGGGCAAGTCACCCAGTTGGGCGCGTGCTACGAAGGAAGGAAAAGCAACAACCACAGCTTTTCAAATCTGTATCCTTTCTTTCACTTTGCTCTTCACAGCCCTTGTCCGATGAAGGTCTCTACAGATGTTTTTTTATGGACTCTATACCATCACCCTCCTTCTGGCGTAACCCTGTTTCTTACGGACTCAACTATTCCGGATACTTCACAAGCTTTGCGTGCCCCGCGTCCTGCCAGACGACAAAGATTCTGGGCGAAAGCCGTTGAAATTCGCACAGAACGCCTCCGATATAAGAGACACCCCGTTGCTTACATATGATCCTGCGAGTAAAGTTTTCGCAAGAATGGTGTGACACGCAACGTCCCAAGAGAAACCGTCTGCCGCCCTGACGATAAATGAAGCGGACGGTCATGCAACGACTCATTGAAAAATTTCGCTAGCATACGATAACTGAGGCACGGCCACTCCATGGAAACATCCTTTCCATGGAGCAGTTGCGACTGAAGCGAACACTCCGGCTGCCGACGAGTAAGCGCATCGTAGAACCTGTGGAAACCCCGCCTGGCTAACCACCTAAACAGGCAAAACACATGACCACCCTTATCCAATTGCACACACTCCGGGTGACTGTCGACAGGATCGGTCGCTGGTGCGGTGGCAACCAATCCTTATGTGGCAGATGTCTGTGGCATATACCGGAGAGCACAAAACATTTTCTCATCGGCAGTCATGGAGCGCAAGCCAACTCAAAGTCCTCGCAAAGGGGGTCTGGCACCAGATTACTGCACAGACAATGCATAGTACTTTCTAGAGACAAAGAGGGCTTACAATTCGTCCTCCAATTAAAAAACGCGTTTGGGATAGATATATACCTGCTACGGGGACCGTAAACAATGAACCATGACTGAGCAGGCACCAACACGACTGTCACGAGTTCACCTCGCTCCGGCAATATGTATCCGGAGTTTCCTCCGAGTTCTCGAGACAAATACACACGTCCAGCTCAATCCTGGGCATGTCGTAGCGACTGAAGCCCCACTTAATCGCCGGTGGGGTAGCTTCGCAGCCGCAGAGTGACTTGCATTTGATGCTCCGGTAACAAAGCTTAGCAGAAACAATGAACGAACGAAGTGCCCAGGCCACCTACTGTCAATTGCTGCCACAGTCGCGCAGGGGGTTCTGTCGGAACAATAGGAGTGGCCACGACCACAAGTCTTTCCCACGGCAGCCGTATTCATACACAGCAAAAACACAATCGACGGATGACAATTCAACGCCTAAAACTGACTCGTAAAATTTTCAAACACGCTCATGACACGCTGATTTGGGGCGATGTCTGTTACTACGCCCGCTGACCGCACGTAAACAAACTGCACCGAGTCAACTCACCAACTGTGACCTACACGTGAGCGCGAACAATTTGGAGTGGGTCCTGCCGTGGACGCCATTTTTGTGATGCAGGTTGTTTTTACGATAAGGAGGTGTTAATCTGATCAGGCGGAGAAGGACGAGGCTGTTGGCTGCGGACAAGGACCAAATTACATTGACGGGACAAATTACAAAATAACGTGCACAAATGAACATCCAGCTAATCTAATTAGAACAGTCCTACGATCACAATGTCCCCCGCGAGAAGACCCACTCCAAATTGTTCGCGCTCACGTGTAGGTCACAGTTGGTGAGTTGACTCGGTGCACAAGGCTCGGTGCGCTGGGCTCGGTGCCCTTGTTGATGCCGGTGCTGTGCCCGATGAACAACACGTCGTATTCGGCCCGGGTGTTCCGTGGACAGACTCGACTGGAAGAGACCAGGTGTTGCTCGGTCTGAAGATCTCCTGGGCGTTGACGCCCAGCTGAGAGCTTCCAGGAGGAATGTGCGGCTCCGTGACGAAGACCCCCTAGGCGTTCTCGCCCAGCCGAGAGCTTCTGGAACCACCTGCTTCCTGCCTCCAGCGCTCGCCACCTCTTCCTCCTCCTCTTTCCCTCTCACGCCCTTCTTCCGCCTTCCCACACACCTCGTCTTCCTCGCTTCGACCTGTCGACCCCTGTCCGGTGAGCAGCGCCTCCTCACAGCCGGTCACGTTTCACAGCTGGAAGAAGGACTCGTTCCTTTGACTACTGTGAACTGCTTTAGTGGACTACTTGGTTTAGGCGTATGCTGAGCTGCACTGGAGCCACCCTCAAACCACGTAGCAAACACATTTTAGTGTAAGAACAGAACACCGAGAAAATCGGATCCGCCCGCGCCGCTTTTAGACAGCTGAACATTAACGGAAGGCTGGTGCCAGTCAGAGTTTCAAAAGGAATAGCTCGGTTGTCTACTTCACGAAACGGAGTGCATTCTGCAAATAGATAATAGACCGCCCCGCACACGGAAGTTCGCACAAGCGGTGCGTTTTTAACGTGAACGGCCTCAACTGGGCGTGCTCATATTGCGAAGCGTGCTCCGCACAATTACGCCGCTGTCGCTTGATGTTTATCGGATGCTGTACTATCAATACTATGTGAACTCGAGCAGCTGAAAATCCGGGAGTGAGCTATCTCGGGCCTTCTTGAATTGCACCCCAGCTCAGGACACTAGTTGTTGAAGGTCCGTGGGCGTGATCTTTGTGCTGCAGGGTACTTTAGTAGCGTGATCGTGATTATAATGACGGAGGCTCACCTGCGCGCTGAGGAGACTTCCGAAATGCATTACGATTTTCGGCGCCATCAAATGAGCGTGGGTCCTAATTCGTGGTGCTACAATGGGCCAAATAAACAGCTCTTGGACGTGCTAGCCCGTAATATCCACCTTTTTTCTGTCTGTCTTTGTGCAAACCTTCTGCATGCCTTTCTATGGCGTTTGCGAAACTTAAGCATGGCAATTGCTTACTTGTTTGTCATGAAGATCCCCTTCCTAGCGTTGGTGCTTTATAGGGCTCCTGCGTTCACCAGTGAACGCTGCGCTCCTGACTTCCGGGTAGTACTTCCGGGTAGTACGAAGCTGCAGGGAACCTAGAATCCCGTGTTGACAGAAGCAAAATTAGCTCGCTGCTCCCGATTGTTTTGCGACATGGTCTCTAGATCATCCCCAACGCTTCAGAGCACTTCTGGCGAACAAAGTGGCATTAGAGAAAAAAGCTCTGCAGCCCTAACTACGTTTACAGCGCCTACCAAAGTGCTGGGACAGTGAAGGAACTCTGGCACTCGCTGGTTCATCGAGCGATGACCGTATAAAGCGAAATTTGCAGTGCAAGCTTCTTGTTTAAACAAACGCACTTGGTGAGAAAGACTTGTCTACAACACCCAATCAATAATAAGATTAACGTAATGGGCGATAACACTGCGAGTCCGGTAGACCACAAACACGCCTGTGTCGGTGCTCCGCGATATTGCGTACCTGCGTCCTACGCATGCACTTTCATTAAACACAGCTGGCTTGCGTTGCCGTTAGGAATACGTGGTGCAGCACTATTTTGCCCTTTCAGTGCGAGACTCCGTGACAAAATGCAGCAAGCGTCAGTTATGGGAAATCTGTTTTGTGATTTCGAAAGTAGTGGCTGTAAAACAAAGTGGTCGAGTAAACTCAGTTGCTGTTCTGTTATAGTATTGCTTGCTCTCAATTTAATTAATTCCGTACGCGCATCGTATGCATAAGTTAGCACTTAATAGACTAGAATAAGTGTCGGCCGCGTTTTGAGGTGTAAGGCCGACTTGCATGAAATCGATACGCGGAGGGCTGGACGGAAAATAGGGTTGTAGCATAGGTGCGGGGAGGGTGGAAGCTTTGAAATCAAAGAGAAAAAATTCCGCGAATTCTAAATAATATTTCACAACAATCTAGCTAAGGCTGAAGATAGGGGGCGATACAATTGTGAGCGATCAATTGTCTGTCCTTGCCTGACTGTCTAACACTGTTTTTTGTTAAAACTGCCATGTCGGCTTTCAGATTGTTAGTGGGTGGAAGATTCAGGACTTGCTGGAGGCATCATACTAAGCCCCGCGAGCATCATTTGGCTGGCGGACCATCCCCTGCATTAGAACAAAACCGATTGACCCATCGTTGTCTGCCGAACATCCGTTGGACATCCGGTGTCGGACACTTTGACGGCCGTCGGACATCTTCAGAAAGCCGGAGGACGTACTACGGACGGGCATGAGGTGATGTGCATGAGGTGACGTCCGAGCCGGACGTTCAGATAGCGGGCGGATGTTCAAAATCGCCGATTTCGGGACGGAAATGTTGCAGGGACATCCTGGGAATAAGAATGTGCAGATTTTTGATGTCCGTCGGTCGTTCGGTTCTAGTCCTACATACCTCTAATCAGGCAGAACCTGCACTGCCTCTAAACCTCAGTGCTTTTTCGGTAACATGCCTTGAAACACTGCTCCAGGTTTGAAAATACTTGGTAAAAAGGAACTTTTGTAGCTTGTTTTGACATAACAATAAATGCTTGCATCACGCAATGTGTGCGCGCCCATTTCATATCTTTGTTTGAAAAGTGTGAGCAGTAATGTTTGCGGTAGCATAATTTATTAGAATACATTAGTTTACCGCATATTATGCAGAAAAATAAAAGTAATACCCCATAGCCTCGGGCGAGCACAGCGTTTTGAGATAGGTGGCGAGGTAGTGGAAGCGATTAGCGAACATATCTACTTAGGTCAGGTGGTTTCATGGAATGCAACCACGAGGCAGAGATCATTCAAAGGACAAGAATGGGGTAGAGTGCGCACGGCAGGCATTCCCAGAAAATGAATGGCGGCTTACCATTGTCCCTGAAGACGACAGTGAACAATAGATGCATCGTACCGGTACTCGCGTGCGGGGCAGAACCTTGGAGGCGCACTGAAAGGGTTCAACGTTCAACTTAAAATAGAGCGCGACTCAGCGAGCAATAGAATAAAAAATGATAGGTGTAACGGTAATGGACAAGGAGAGAGCAGAGTAGGTCATAGAAGAAACGCATGTTAAGGATATAATAGTAGAAATTAAAAGTGAATGCACGTGTTTAGAACGTGTAACGCGAAGGCAAGATAACCATTCGTCAATGAGGGTAACAGAGTTAGATCATTAGAGAAGGTAAGCGTGGCCGGTGCGGCAGAACGTTAGGTGGGCAAGTGAGATCTAGAAGGTTGCGGGGATAAATTCGTCGCAGTTTTCACGGGACCGAGATAAGTGGACATTTCTGGAAGTTCGGTTTTCCCTGCAATGGGCGTAGACAGGCTGGTGATGTGCAATACAGTGGAAAATTGCGAGCCTATTATTGCCACCTCTTTTCAATAAAGACCATGTATAGCCTACGGTCTGTTGTATAAAAGTAAATATGAATAAGTTGAAGTAGCCAGTTACTACGTTTGTGAACTGAATGCTTCAACGTATTCATATTTATGCTGGCATGACAGCCCGCAGCGTACACGCAGTCCCAATGCGGAAAGAGCCCCAAACAGAATTCTGTGCACTTAGGTCACAGAACTAAGAATGAAGGGCTCTGGAAGATGATGTACCAGCGACTCGAAGTCACAACTTGATAGGTGGAATTCAGGAGTGATGTAAAGAGATCATACCTTATTATCCTATTTATTATTTTAGGAATAGCAACAGCTTCAAGGATGGTCTCTAATTGGGTACTGTGATATTCCAATAAGTTTGCTATTCAAATTCGAAGTCATGCGGTGACCAGCGGACTCTGCCGTCTGGCCTTGACCCCTTTCAGGTGTTTTTTCCTGAACTACTAGTGCCGAAGGTGTGGGATCTGCATTGGTCCCATCAGTGCTGCTTCCTACCGCAACCACTACTTCTTTGGCAGACGGCATGGTAGCAGGTTGTGCGGCCAGCGGCAACACAGCGAGGGGCGAAAGCTGGACTAGGTTAGCCTAACTGACCTAGTGTCGCTGACCCCCACCAGGTGCGTCGGCGTACTTCCTCCGGGAGAGAGAGGCGAACATCTTTCGAGCTTCTGGGAAGGAGATGGTTTCAGTCACTTTGACGTTAATGTTTTCTTTTCTTGCTGAAATTTTTCGCACGTCCGGGAGTATGGCTCATGCAGTACCCTGCAAGTAGGACCAGTGAGGGTGCTGAAGTTGCAGTTGTCGGTTGGGTGGTCCTGTTCAGCGTATTTCTCAGACTGTTTTGCCGTGGCAAGAAGTTGTACCTTGTCCGAACCACTGACACCTAAAGCAGGAGAGCGGGATAGCTCTGTGGGGATGTACTCCGCACCTATTAAAACTACCATTTATAGGTTCAGGGAGCTTTGCTCTGTTGAAAATCAGGTATGTATTTTTTTGATATTGTCACGAAGCCTAAGACGATGCAGTTGTCTTCAAGGAAAACAAGTTTATTGGAGCGAACTTGTGCTCCCCTAACAATTCAAATAATACACAGGAGGCAAAGCAGCAGTAAACAAAGTGGCGTGCGCTAACAAGCTTCGGCGAGAGTGATACCACAGAACAGGGAGGATTTTAGAGAAGCAAAGGTCTAGCTTTGCCTGTAGTGCCAGAAAAATCGTAGCGGCGGCGTCGTGAACTACGGTGGGAGCCCGCTTGGTGCCGCTGAAACAAGGCTTTGTAAACATGGCGGATGCTTTTTGCACAGGCCGCTTGAGCTCCTTAATAACATGGCTGCTCTTGCACGGCAGCCGCCGGCTCGCTGCTCCTGCTGGCTGGCCGCGTGTTTACTTGCGCCGCGCTAGTGAAGTCATGTTACGCCAGGTGACCAGATGGCCTCTACTGGCACAGACCACAGTGAGCAGCAAGTGAGAACAAATCGTTTATTGACATCTGCAAGTTTACAGGGGCAGTCGCTTTCGTGACATTTTTTTTTGCCATAACAACTCGTTCACTTGCGCTAAGATTTCGAACGAAGGGCACACAACCAGCACTCAGTCCACGATGAAAGGCGGCGGTATACAGCGAGCGTCATCAGTTCGCACGTGCGATGTGCCCACCTTCCGCATCCATCACATTGGAGAGCGGCGACGTTGTCATGCGCAACCTTTTCGCAGCGGCTGCAAGTAGGACGTGACGACGTGCGCTTGGGGCCGGGATTGATCGCAATGTCTCCAGCGAGCAAGAGGCACAACGTGACTGTCGGGCGGCCAGGAAGGGGTGCGCACATGTGGCGGCATACCTTGGGGCGATGCTTCAGCGAGGTGGTCGGAACCAACTCCGTGCACAGCGCGCGAGACAGACTTGTAGTGGCGAGCACGCTCAGACGGGCGCATCCGTCGTGAGGAGCAACACGTACGTTTGGCGAGGTCTGGACCGAGGCGAGTCCGTAAAACGAAGAGTGATGCCAATAGCAAGAGGAGTCGCAGCCTGGCTATAGGCCTAGATGCGCCATCACAACAAGTCGATGCGGCGGTACAGCGGCCCCGCTAACACGGGCTCCAACAGGCTCACGCGGGTCGCTGAGCCTTCCCGGTGGCACGTATCACACTTACTGCATGTTCACAGCGCAGAAATACTCAAGAAAACTAGATTTGACAAGACCACAGAGAATAAGTTAACCGCAATCCAGCTTGGCTTAGCTTGGCTTTGTGGTTGCGAATTCACAAGCGAGGTGGTGCACCAGTCGGCTGTTCGTAAAAAGTTGCGTACATTTTGCTCAACAGATGTTTGATGCGGAACTTGTTAATAATCTTTTTAAACAACACATTGTAAGCGAACTTTGTTGGCTCTCTGAGTCACGGAATGAATGTTTTGTATTCTCTACCAAAAGTAACCTCTCGGTTGCGCCGTCTGGTGGACTTGATTAAGAAAACTGCCGCTGTAGGTTGGTGTTGATTTTTACGCCGCCTATAGGGAAACCAAGGAACGTCCAAGCTTGAGAGGCCTGGTGATACCGCGGCGCCTGCTCTGCAGGCTTTTTATCTTTGGGCGCGCGTGATTCTCGAACCGTCTATTCACACCCAGAAAATTGTAGATCAAAGAAGATTATTCTACGCTAGTGACGGTAGGGCGAAACAGTCTCCTTATCTGAATGAGATTGCCCGTCCGTCATAGGTATAAAGAATGGAACACGCGCTTCACTTGGGACACAGATAAATGAGCCTGGCACGGCCGGGCAGTAAAAACAAACAATAAATATCCAAACCCACACATGGTTCGCGACAATATCTACATTGCCCTCGCGGATAGTGATTCTCTTCACTGCTGCAACACCTTGATCCCTCGGGCTATCTAGAAGGTCGGCCTCTGTTTCGCTTGGCAGTACTGGCTCTGATAGCATACCCTGCGAGCAGTTGAGGCTGCCGTAGGGGTGTGGCTCTGATATCCCGATCTTCCATGAGAGCTTGGGTCGGGAAATGTCTGGTTTTCGGCTGCGTCTTGACTTCAACCAGCACTTCGCCGGTTCTTGGTTTTTTAACAACGTATTTCCTGCTAAGGATACCTTAAAGGAACTTCGAGACCAGAAAAAAACATCGCCATCTCGACAAAGTGAATGATGATGAGAGGGGCGAAGCTAAAACGCTCATCGGTAAAACCGTGAAACATTCGCCCACACATCATATAAAGACTCGACACATCAACGTTTGCACTGCTCTGTTGACAAGCCCGTCGACAACGTCGATGTTTGTGGTGATTATGTAGGGCTTGTTTGGGACGATAAGAATCTCCATGGGTAAGTTGGCGAAATCGGTGTGTGACATTTTAGCCACCTCGGCCGTCGCCTTCTGCAGAGCGTCTTGTGTCGCGTACCCCCGGTACGTGTCTTCAGCTCGCAGGCGAAGAACGAGAACCTATTCTTCTTCCTCTACTCCTTGTTGGGTAGCAACGAACGCGTTGAACGTTTTGACCTCTTCGACCAACCTTTGGTTGGCCAATCCCTAGGGGGATCCTGCCACCATCATCATCATTCCGCCGTGTTGTATGCAGCAACGAGAGATGGGGCAGCGCCCGAGCAAGAGTCTTGAGCTCGCAGGTGACGAACGACAACCTCTTCTTCTTCCTCTCCTTGTTGGGTAGCAACGAACGTGTTGAACGTTATGACCTCTTCGGCCAATCTTTGGTTAGCCAATACCTAAGGGGATCCTGCCTCAATAATCATCAATGTGCCGTGTACAATGTGCCGTGTACGGCCAGGACAGGGCCCGAGCAAGAGGAGCTTCGCCCCTAAAACAGATTCAGAAGAGATAAGCTTTGATGTGTCCACAGATTCAACTATCAAAAAATTACACCATCTTCCCGTGGGGAACCCTGATGAAGATTCCAAGCTTCATGAGGGTTCCGTGTGGTTCTGTTGTGTAGCCGTTATGTTGGGTGATCTGGTGTTTAGTAGCGCCAGAGAGAATTCCACGTCCGGGTCCACACCGATGGCAAAGGCACGCAAGTACTGTTGTGTTACGCTGAGTAGGTGGTGGTTTTCGAGGCGCCGAAACTCGTCCATCATGTTCTTGTCGACGGGGTCGTCTCTGTGGTAGAATCGGTAGTCTCCATCAGCGTTGGTGAGGTAAAGGTCGTTGACGTAGGTGCACCGGCTAAGAGCAACGTACACGCCCTCCTCTTCGCAGCTTTGTGTTCTTCTCCTTTTTCTTCAGCGGTTCCCCTGCGGGAAGATGACCACAGTGGTTGAACGCGAAGCTATCTCGTGATGGATTGTCTGTCCAATCCCTAGGGGCATCCTGCCACAATCAGCATCAGCGGTGCCTGGCCAGGCATGCGCAGTGGGGCTGCGGATGGAGGACAACGACGACAACGACAATGGACGGAGGGACACAGCCACGAGCATGAGATGTTACGCATCTAAATGGGGTAAGGGTTGGAAAGGATACTTTTGTGTAGGGGAAGGGGTGGAAAAGATACTTTGCTGCAGCCACATTTTAGGGACTGAACATGTTTGTGAGGGCTTTTGAAAAAACCATGCGGCAGGTAATAAAACCAGGGGACCGGCGTGCTTTCTTGTACAGCCCTACGCTGATATCTGAAGAGGTCCCGGAGCTCCCTGCCTGGTAAATAGAGGCGGCGCCCATTGGCTAGAGCTTGACAAAGGCTCCAACCGCCACGGTTCGTGGGTTTGTACCATCCACATATAGACACACCGCCAAGGTTGGTTCCAGCGTATCTGTGAGTGCTCGGAGTCCTTGGCGTCGACAATATGGTCACCATCATTACTCAGAGTGCCCCGTACGGTGTTCATTTAATTGCAGATCCAAGGTAAGCTTCAAACTTAACTATGTATTTGTTGATACTCACCTTTAACTGCAAACACTCAATAATATATCGTTTTTAGTGGTAGACATGCACGCCGCTTTATCAGCGCTCAAAATCACTCAAGAAATAAGAAGCTACTGAAAACTGGGCAACGCTTTCTTTTCCAGACTCAAGCCCAGAATTTTGTTTATCTCCCCGTGCTTGACGGGACGAAAATATATTTAGGGAGAATAGAAGACATGCCCATTTTGGCGCTTACAGAAATTGGTGGAGCACTGACGCACCCACACAGATGGTCAGGCATACGCGTTTATTTCAAAACAAATGTTTTTTCCGAGTCAGCAGAACAATTGCTTTCTCCAGTAAAGTGCTCTACTGAAAAATTGATACTGACCTATGACATACACCCATTTGAAAGTTGTTGCTGCTAGAAGGTATAGGGTGGCCGACTGGCTAAGTTTTCAATTTACGTTGCAGGAGTCTTTCGAAAGCAAAATGAAATAAAGTGGAAAAATACCATATCAAACACAATGGCGTAGCAATGTGCGTCACAAACTGCTTGAGATTTCGTATCTGGGTGCGATAGCGAGTTTCTTAAAAAAGTCTTCACGGAAAGTTCAAGAAATAATTCTATTGTGTTGTTCGGTTTGAACTCTTCATGTAAACATTTCTGCGGCTGTATCTGTGCACTACCTTTTCAAGACTTTCTGACCTTCCCTTACGTTCGTTGCTCCCAAAAAACATGCTTTATACCTAGCGTGCAATGAACTGCTTTAAAACTGTTCTTTTCTAATGTTTAGAGACTTAAAAATTGCCAGCATTTGGTTTTTGTAGACGTTTTTGACATTACTCTTCAAGTCCGCGATACGAATATCGTCGTTGTGTTGTTGATGCACCTGGTATGATACATCCGGTCGTGCATTTTTTTTGGACATCATTACAAATTTGGTATGGCACAATAAATACTATTATTGTCACGCTGGAGCCCATTACTTCCCTGGAAACTGTAAAAACCGCGAAGTTACAAATGTTGTACCATGTTTTCATTTATAGATCGTGATATTTGTTGCGCAACAAGAGTACCTGGATATTGTGGGAGGATAAAGGGGATGGCTTAAATCAACGCCTGTGGCGGTTGTAACTGTGGACATACGACAAAAATGTTGAGATATCAGATACTCCTTTATGATTAAAACGGATGACAGTGTTCAGTTATTTGGGCTGAAATTGTCTCACCAATGAGGAAATAACACACGCCTTTTCAGTGCCCTTGAAGATATTGAAAACTGTTGTGGAGGACATCCTATCGCCAACGACCTGGCCCAGCTGCAGTATTTCCTTGACGCATATCTCGTCACAATTTACATGTCTCGTGAAAAGCTTGCGCACTCTGGAGTAAAGCCTGGTCCTCACTTCAATTCGTCAAAGAGACGCCAAAACAGTTCCTAATTTCTTTAGCGAATTGGTACTACGTAGTCAATATCCCTCAGTGCTGTCTCTGCCTTAAAAAAAGATGGTCGCTACTCCGGGCGTAGCAGTACCAAGGTGGTAAATGCTCACATTTGATATTGAATGAGCCACGCATTCATAGATTATGAAAATGCATTTTACCTAATATATGTCAAATTCTCAGCAGTTATTCAAGCATTGCGTCATCAGGGTGTGGACAAGAATCAGGTAAGAATAGTAAAGGACATCAGGAGCAGACGACCAGAAAAATGCACCTAGGAAGGAGCCAAATAAGCTAGCAGACGATCACAAAACCCGTTTCCACATTTTATGATCCTCTGCTGCACTATTTGGCTCCTTCCTACCGTGAGTTCTAAACGTCCGCTTCGCTCTGAATACCCCAGGCGGCGCCGTCGTACCAAGATCAACTTGCGCTGGATCGCACGCCCAAATCAGCCGTCATTTTCCGATGGGCGAAAATTGTTATTTTTTTGTTATGCACAGGCAGGTACCGTCGTTATAGACCACAAAATGCGACATACGTGGGAAGTTTGAGCGGGAATAGAGCAGCGGTTCCTTTAGGAAAAAACTTTTAAATTGTTCTAATTATCATCGCACCACCTTGTATACACCTCAACTGCCATCAAGACTGTTACGAGGGTACCTAAATGGTAAGAGAGAGTTATTTACAGGGCTTGGGGGAGGATAATCGGATAGTGAGTAGTGCGAGCCCCTAGTCCGCCCTAAGTGGTTATTTCTTTTCGTCGTCTGACCTCCTCACTTCTAGACAGATTTACCCACTCTACAGCGTGTACCATTTACTGTGCCAGAATATTTAAGCAACCATGTTGCCTATCCTCTTCAAGCAAGTAGACTTTCTGCCCGCTGTAAGGAAATATGTGGGGCTGTGATGCTTCTTTTGTCTGTGAGTGTCAAACTTCCGGAGCTACCTTTTCATTTGGTTGCCTTTTGCGCAAAAATATGTCTGTCAACTGGTACCAGAGGGATAGTCCTCCTTTTCCTTACCAACATTTCTGCTCACGTATTGTCGAACCTTTCCCCATCTCGACCGGCCTTCATGGGCTGAAGTGCAGACGTACTACTGAGTTAACGGAATTATTGAGGTATATAACTACACGAAGCACTTCCCGGACTACTTCATGGAGCACGGCCTGTTTTGGCGTATGCCAGCCACAGTCCCAGGAAAGTTGAAAAATTTGTATAGTACTTGCGCAGAAATGTTTTCCTTTTACAGTTCTTGCCCGCCAGTTTCCTTATATCTATGAGTGTCTTCTTACAATTGTCACAGGCCATCAATCGATCTTAGTGCGGGCTTGGTGGACTCTGCGACCCTTCTACGCCGTTTGCTAGCTTGACGCTTAGGCTGCAAGCATGTGATTTGGTTATTTCTTCAAAAGGTAACGCATTCAGACGGATGGGGACTGCATGTCCGTCTTCAAGCATTCAAAGACCTGTTGTGACCCTTACCATTTCAATTTGCGACGTTGCAACTATCGCTCACATTTCGGAATATCAAAACGTTTCAGTGAGGGCAACAGAGTTATCTACACTTGACACTGTTATTTTTATTGCTGGTCATACATACAGACATCTTAAACATTATTCACGAAGGCTTTCTCTACAACGGTAAATAAGTTGTAGGTGGTACACAGTGTTTGTGAGTTTACAAAAGCGCTAGTATGGATTCTTGGGCAAGTTGGTGTGGCGATCTTGACGAATTCATAGTGCGAAAATAACGAGGACAGAGAGAGAACACACAACACAGCGCTAGATTCAAACTAATTTTATTCCACACACACGTACTATTATGAGCAACATGAAAGGAAACACAGGAACGCGTGGCAAACAGCCTCGAAACAGGCGCGGAGCGATACGTGGATGGCGCTGTGAAAAACAAATGGGGAAAGGAGGGCGCCCTTCCACTAACGGTTCGCACTGCCGCCACGCTGGCATTTCTACAAAGCAGAAGCTTACGTCATTTCGAAGATATTATGATAGAGTCCGACAGCCGATAAGACGCACGGAGGGAATGGGAACAGTTAATAGAACAGCGTCCCCCTTTCCACTTCGTTTCCGACGGCGGCCACTACGTATCACTCATAGCTGGGTCTGAGGGTGTTTTCTACGCGTTCCTGTGTTCCCTTTCATATTGCTCATAATAGTACATACATGTATCCCCATCCTACCCGCAATCACTTCCCACTCTCACCGCCAATGCTGACGTGTTGCAGCCATGCGCAGAAAAGTTGCCTCCTTATCTGACAAACTCAGTGACGGCACGCTCACACAGGACAACCCCGCTTTACTAATCAAATGTGCCTCTACTATTTCTCTTACATTTCGTTCCTTATGTTTCGAACGTACAACACATTGCTCAAACCGTGGCACGCAGCCGCAGTCGTTACAGTGAACAAGACAAATGGCCATCACTGTATTTGCTGACATTCCGTCCGTGCTCGCCTAACCGGTCGTTAAGACATCGCCCGATTTGGCGTATATATCACTTCCCACACGAAAGGGGAACATCATACACCACACCGACTGGGCACTTAACACATGACTTCCTAAGTACTTTTACACACCCAACCGGTGCTTTACGGATGGGGTTAGTCAACTTGAAAATTTTGTTAAAATTGTTAGGTGTAGAGAAAACGACCTTTACGTTCATCCGTTTGGCAATCTTTTTGAGACGCTGAGACGTATTGTGCAGATATGGAATTACTGCTACTTTTTTCTTTCCACCCTCCTGAGACCTGCCCTTAACCTGTTCTAAATTCTTGAGGTTACTCTCAGCTACCGATAAGAGAATGGCCGCCGGATACCCAGCAGCGAGCAATCGCTCCGTTTGCTCTTTGAAGCTACTCTCCATAGAATGGTGGCACGATTTTTAGAGAGAATTCTTAAAACACAGGTTAATTATGCCTCTTTTTTGAGCGTGGAGTGAGCCGAAGGAACAAAAGGAACAAAATGTAAGAGAAATAGTAGAGGAAGATTTGATTAGTCAGAATGTAAGGGAAATAGTAGAGGCACATTTGATTAGTAAAGCGGGGTTGTCCTGTGTGAGCGTGCCGTCACTGAGTTCGTCAGATAAGGAGGCAACTTTTCTGCGCATGGCTGAAACACGTCAGCATTGGTGGCGAGAGTGGGAAGTGATTGCAGGTAGGCTGGGGATACATGTATGAACGTGTGTGTGGAATAACATTAGTTGGGAGTTAGCGCTGTGTTGTGTGTTCTCTCTCTGTCCTCGTTATTTTTGCGTTACAAAAGCGGCTGTGCCCTCACTTGCTCCGTGCTACTTATGAAGACTTGACTTCTGCTCACATTGTTCTTTTTGGAACCCTACGCTGGCAAAAGAGGGCTTTCTGAGGCCCAACAAGCGGTGCATGATGAAAAATGACGTAGTCAGGATTGTTGAGTGCCAACGCTTTAAGCGCCTCGCACCACAAGACCCAGTATGTTTCAGCCCGTTAAATCGGCCACTGCTAATTTTCAGCATGCTGAGATTGATCCAGCTCGCCCGCTTAACCGTACGTCGTCTGGCAATCAAGACGCTTTCGTTTGTGCCGACCATCTGGGGCGTTACGCAGAACTCACAGCAACCCTTCGGTAGTCTTACTTTTGGGTTCTTGATTATTATTCCGGCGGGAGCGTGGCTTCTCTCGCTTGCTTTTTTGTGATCGCGGTCGCCCTTTTCTGGGAGTTGTTCAAGGAGTGTTTTCTCGAATCAGTCCCGGCATGCTGCAATATACAATCTCCATACTAACGGGCTGGATGAACGCAAATTCACAAGCTTCTCAACATGGTTTCTATGGAAGTCTCCTCCAGTGTTAAATAGATATGAAAAACTACCCTTTGTAACCTACCCCGAAAGTGGCAAGTGTGAAATACCCCGCTACGCCTCTTCTACCTTGTAGGCCCACGGTCACCACGACCTCTCATGGACACCATTCTACCCGTCTCGTCGCACGAACAGGTATTCGCCACCAAAAGTGTCTGGTCAAAGCATCCCGCCAATATGCCCACCTGCGTATTCTGCCATCACACTTCCGTTTCAAAACGAGATATGACGCTCGCCAAGGCTGTCTATCTAACTGTAATGGAAAATTTGTGTCCATACAGGCTCCCTTACGAAAGGGTGGTTTGTGTAAAAGGTTTCTGCCCCTTTAAACGAACCAATTTGTTATTCTCAACCGTTCAAGTGATGTGGCAAGTATGATTGCACGCATCGCTGAGAGTGGCCACAAGCCAAGCTTTGCACTACTTTTAACGCAAATATATTTTATGTCAGAGTACCCCCAATATCTCAGCGGTTTCATTGCGTCACAGAATTGACATCGCCACAAAATGTTCCATGGAAGCAGCTGCATCTATATTCGAGCCAAGAACCCTCTCGCCACGACGGAAGGTACACAGCGCTCTTCCAACTGCGCTCGGAATTCAAGCGGAAGTAGCCATAGGAACGCAACTTATATCTTTCCCACAACCTTCTTCATACACGCCGTGTTGCCATCTAGGTGAGGGGAAGCGAAGTACTTCATTATGACAGTAATACGCGTCGTCTGTTCACGCCTCGATGCGCGGGACGCGGGTGTACGCGGGACGCGAGTGAATCGAGGCACCCTCCGCCACCTACTGTTTTCGGTTTAGGTTCGGTTTCATCAGCACAGTTATAAAGGGGCTGTGGTTTCAGCAAGATTTACGCAATGTTCAGGCGTGTGCCATCCACCGTCTAAGGCTGATGCGTCTAACGGCGCCATACCGGCGTAATATAAGTCACAATATCAAAGTTCATACGGATGCACAATAAACAATTAATAGGGCCGGTGAAGCCCCAGTTCACATCCGCGTTTTACCGATTCCTATGACAGATGCATAAACCACATTTTATTCATGTAGCGGGAGTAAAATGTATCACCATGGAACAGCTGAGTGACTTTTCTGATTGTCTCGCCTGTGGAGCGGTGAAATATAAAGAAAAAGGCGTACCTAAAGGAGTCCTGACACAAAATTTTGATGCCCAAAAATGATATAATTGGCTTCAGTAGTTTGTACAGATGCCTCACAGAAATTTTTGCAGTGATTCGAGGCCGGAATCACATTTAAAATCGATTTTGATTGTCCCGGCCACGAGCTTCCACAAATCGGCAGCACTAGCGCAATCGTTTTCGGCGTGACGAAACATCGGCCTGCGCGTCTGGCCGGTTCAGAGTGACGTCATATAGTCGTATTCGGAACCGGCAACGATATCCTGCGCTGCTGTTGTCGGTGGTATTAATTTGGGCAGGAGACGTGGACGTAGCTGTGTGAGCAATGCTTGTAAACTTTGCGTGTTCAACGTCTTTGCTCTTCAGTTCGTGGCCGGCGCATGGTGTTCCCTTGGACAGGTGCCGAAAACTGCACGTTGCCGGCACTGCGCGGTGCGCGATGTCGACGCGCACCGCAGCGACGCGGCGGTGCGCGTCTCCGAGCTAGCCCAAGTTGTGCTATGGCAAGGTCGCGGAATGCGAAGTACTGCTCGTGGAAGACTGTCCGAGCAAATCGACGACGACGCCAACATGCATTATTTTCCAGGCGCAGACATGCAGCGCTAAACGTGGACCGAGTTCGTGCGCGGCGGCGGCCGCAAAAACTGTCGGCCAAGCCAGCAGGCTCGGCGTTGCTCTGGTCAGCTTGGGTGTTGGGAACTTTAGGCTTAGTATCGTGGCGACTATTTGATCGCTGGTATCTGTGCAACTGCGACTGACCATCCCTTACCGAACTTTTCACCACACTATCACCGCCTTTTTCGATGTAGCTCTATTTTGGCGATAATTTCCGTATCAGCGATCGGTGACGAAGACATCTGCCGTGCCCTTTTTTGATTCTAGCGCGCAGGTGGCACCATCTTTTGGCCGCTCGCCTCACCACGGTGCCAGAAGTGCTGGGTCGGAGCGCCGAACCACCACTTCCGGTCAGCGTAGGCTTACCATCGTGCAAATATCTGACCGCCGCTTTTAAATTCAGCGCTGATAACAACCCCTAGCACAATTTTAAGTGCGAATGCACTTTATAAGCGACCCCAAACCATCTACCGCCGGCGGCGGCGGCGGCGGCGGCGCCGTCCGCAGTGCTCCTCTATATTTAAAAAAGAAACAGCATCCGGCGCCAGGTTTCGATCCGAGGACTTTGCGGCCGCAGCGCGACGCTCTACCGACCAAGCCACGGACGCGACGCTGATATCAGTGTTAGTGACGCGCCTTATATCTTTAACGCATTCAAACTACGTCGTCAGCGGCGTGCGTTGGCGACTCAGCGGCGTTATAGCGGCTTGATAACTGCGTGGTGTACACGTGATACTACAAACCCGATGGAAGAGATGGAAGAGAAGGCGGCGAGGCGGTGGGCTGCGGGGGCCGAGCGCAAGCGCCTCAAGCGGGCCGACAACCGTGCATTCGCACTTTCACATTCTCCCCCTTTGGGGAAATGCGAGGGAATTTTTGTTTCAACACACTAACATCTACGTTCTCGCATGTGGAAGTGTTTTTGCGATCAGATTGATTAGAAGAGTGGCGACAAGCTGTTGCTATCACGGTTTGCGCCTGTTCGAGCCGCAGTGATATTGAAAAACGGACGACGGCGAATACATCGCCTAATCGCCTGGCCCGGCCTAATCGCCTGGCCAAATAAAGTTGTTCTGTCTGTCGAGTGGCAGCGACTCATCCGACTCTGACGATTCAGACGACATGTCGACTGCGCAGGCGAGTGCGGAACATGTGCAGTCGTAGCAGGCGATGCGGCGAACGTCCCTGACGTCACGGGTGAGACCGTGACGTAAGGCTGGCCCGCTTGCAGGCTGGCCTTCGAACGGCCATTTTCCCGCGCGGCGGCAAAATTTGAAACTTGTTGCAGTTAACGTGCTATAATTAATTCTGTGTTGGCGGCTGACGGCTTTCGGTTCGATTTTCATATTGCTGGGCAAATAGGTATTCTTTACAGCATAAAAACTGAAAGCGAGAAATTTTGTGTCAGTACTCCTTTAACAACTCTGGCCCAATAAGCGGTATGGTCTGCATATTAGGTAAATATATCGTTAACGATCAGTAGGGCACAATTATAACAGACTACGGGCTCGGAGTCCACGCTAACCGATTTTGGTCACCATTGGTCATTACTGGGTGGCTGTTGTCGCTTTTTTGGGCTACATTTTTTCACCGAATCGCTTGTCACATTTTTGGTTTATTAAGATTCTTAAAAAAATATTGTTAATTTTGCTTTTTCAATGGTGACCACGCTTACTTGTACGTTTCACACAAAAAACTCTGAAAAATGTTTTTATGGATCAGTTAGCTTCGCCAAGGCGACTGTTGGAAGCTGTTTCCAAAAAATAGCAGAGGTTACTCCGTCCTTGTTTCCAACTCTCTCGAACCGTTCTGACAATGTGCGCATGTTTTCTTGCATGAGCGTTGTGAAGCTGCGCTATCTTAACACAATAAAAAATCTCAGTTTAAACTGCATCCAGAACATACGGTATGGCCTCAATTTCGAGGTGTCTGCTGCCGGGACTTTTCAGTGACCTCAAAACTGTCGCATCTTTTCAACAAAAAAAAATTGGTTCAGCCAAGGCGGCAGCTGCGGAGTTTCCGTGTGAGCTGGAGTCATACGACGGTGACAATGGGTATTTGGAGTGTAAAAAAAAAACATACTTTGGGCAGTCAAAATCAAGCTGCCCAAACCCCAACGTTATTGCCACTACTGATAATCCTGCACCGATTAATTTGGACACCCTCTTGGAGCTATGTGAGAAGTCAAATATTGGATTTTGTTCATATTTTTGGGTATTGTTTTATACAAATTATTTTAAAATCGTTGCTAGCGTCTCAGCTATATTTGAGAGAGTTCATTTTTTTATATTACCATACTAAACCTATTTTCAGGCTATAAGTGTTCCTGAATTTTCCTCTTGTTTCGAGCTTTATCGCAAAAGTCGCGCTGCGTTTATGGTCTTATTTTGTAACGAATATTTTGTGCACCCTGAACATGATCTCACAAACCCGCCCTTTCAAAGCTTCAACGCATCAGTCCCATTTGCAACACCATATGAATGTTTTGCAAGATTGTGGTTGAAAATTTTGACCTGTGCCATACTGAGGCCAACAGGGGCGCGGCATCTGTTTAAAAAAAACTATTCTTACGGTAAAGAATACGATCGGGTAAACTGTAATAAAATTTTAGTCACAGTGTTTAGTGAGAGTTTCGTGATTCCGCTTTTGTTACCGGCTTGTATTGAAACATTGTGTATATCACCAAAAAGGGCGGTTCAAGTCCGGAGGAGCTGCCTGAAAAGCAATATGCTTCTTCATGTAGGAGTTTCATATCCTTACATCCAGCAATCAGTTCCTTCGCTTTCTCAGATGGTTTACGACGTTGCTTCCGACGTGCTGCTTCTTCCACAGGTGCTGCTGGCGCTGTGACTCCCGTTGTTAGGTTGTGACTTAGCGTGCCAGTCGTTCTCCGAGGTTAAAAGCGCGATTTTTTGGCGTCAGCTACACTGGCCGAGGTTGAGCAGTTTCACGTGGCTCCTAGAGAGCCGTGCTGCACATGCGCGAGTTGCAGTGACGTCACACGGCACAGGGACGTTGCTGGCTGCCCGGCGGGTTTCACACAGCCCACGCGCACAGCGTCGTCCCCAACCTCCGTTCCGCACATGGCGGCCCGGTCAAATGGGTGGCCGGGTGTGAAACCCATTGCTCGTCCGTCGCAGCAACACCAGCGTCCGCCTGTGCAACCAGCTTACCTCTGGGGCAATTGGTGACGCTGCGCGGGAGCCGCTTGATCTCTATACATGGGCACATAATGCGTATACCGTGTGTGTGTGTGTCATTGAAGCAGCCGTAAGCATAATAATCAAGCTAATCCTAGACAACCAGGAAAGCTAAGCTTAACCAGCTGAACCTTAGCTCATGCTACGAATATCCCGGCATAGTCCAGCTAAGCCACTGCTGTTTTTAAAGGGTAATTTAAACTCGTGCGTCTTGTTTGTGACTGACTCCATGCTGGGTTTGTTTGTTTTTATGAGATCCCTTCCCAGGTTTTTTTTTAAATGGGCGTGAACTTTGCAGAAACCTTTCTACGATCACTGCTGCGAACCTTTCCCAGAAGCTCACTGTTCCGCACAATACGTGGGGCCTAACTTAAAATGAAGTCAATTTGGTTTTTTTGTTATACCGCCTGGACTTTTTATGTCCTTTTTTATTCCATCGTTTGGGGAAGAATGTGTTCAGCACTTGAGCTTATTGCCGTGTGCAAATCGAACCCGTGTATCTCCGCGTTTGTTTGTTCCCTCTGCCTACTTTTGAGTTTCCCACTCACTCTAGTCCGATTTGCTTCTCACCTACCTTTGCGTTCAATTGCTGATTTGATGTCCTCGTAGAAGCATTCTACGGATTCGTCATCGTAGTTAGCTGGCCGCACATAGGCGTGTCCTATCTTTAACCTGAATCGCATGTTTAGGCGCATAAAAACGACTGCAACGTTTTTATAATGCTGACTCCTTCCTCCAGTCTGAGTCATAAACAGCGCAGGAACAAGATGACAGAAGTACCGCACAAACATGGTGCGGCGCCGTCTTTGTGTGAGCCGTCTATCTTCCTGTTCCTGCGCTGTTTGTGACTCAGTCATGTAGCAACTGGGCCGCCTACAATCTGTGTTGCACTCATTCCTCCACGTTTGCTGGTTTTCTTCTGCGGATAAGGGATGACACCCAGTGTTGCCTTTTTTCTTGGGGTCTTCCGTGACACAAAATATTCCCGCTAGTGAACTCCGTGAAGCGCTCTACTGCTCTGCAAACCTCGCTTAGTACTATGATACCCCGGTTAATGTTCGAGAGTTCCTGTAATAATTGAGCTATATTTACTTCATTAGATAGAGTTCGCGCATTGAACGTTGCCACGTTGAAGTTTCAAATGCAGCCTGTCCAATCCGAGAGATCCGTAGCCCCTCGGTTGTACCGGTGACCAGACTGCCGCCATAGTCAGGTGCCCTACAGCTGCTTGGGTCCGAGGGCCGATGATTGGATAGGTCAAACAAGGCGGGCAGGGACAACCACTACACTAAGGTGGCCAGACTAATTTGTGTTGAGGGAGTGCTATTAGTGTCCCTAAGGGCATTCTTAGCCAGATTTCAACTACCTACCTATCACTGTAAAACAATTCAGTATTTTTACGGACAAAGCATACGTCAAAACACGTAAACTGCTTTCGTATTTGAGAAAACGTAGGGATTGTCTATAAAAACGTAAACGGATTCTGTAATTCAGAAAATGAAGAGAAGTTCTGTAATTCGACAAAAAGAGCGAGGAAAACAAAAGTGAATCTGGCTTAACTGAGATAAGATGTTAGCAGTACGTAAGTGCGTCACCTGTAGTCGTGATGGAGACCTCCTAAATATATATTCGCAACGATTCAGTTGTCTGGAAGGCAAAACAGCTTTATGGGAGCGAACTTGTGCTCCCCTAACAACTTAATGAATACACAGGCGGCGAAACTGCAGTCAACGAAGTGACGTGTGCAGGAGCGTGTCGGCAAATCGAATGCCGCGACGTCTGCTCTGCGGCATTTATCTTTTGGCGCGGGTATTGCTCGAAGCGTCGAATTACACCGAGAACGCTGTATCTCAAAGTATACTATTCTAGGCTAGTGGCGTTAGGGCAAAACATTCTCCCTATCAGTATTCATTTATTCACCTTACTAAATTCGCCCAGAGGGCATTGTTTTAGGAGATACATAAAAAGTGTCTTGTGCAGAAGCGGAATTACAAATCTCGTAATCTACAAAAACACAAATCCACAGAGGAATCTTTTAAAAGCTTATAGCAAAGAACATTGTACAATATCAAACAACAACAGAGCCGTAGACAAAAAAATAAAATGAAATATAAAAAGGAAAACAAGACGAAAGGCGAAATAGAAAAAAGAACATTGCATAAAACGAGTCAAAGCGGTCATCAAACATTGCAGTGAGCAGCAATACCCAGCAGCAATAATGAATAAAAAAACAAATAACAGCAGGAACAAGATCACGGCCATTCAAGAAACACTGTTTTCAATGTATCCACGCAGATAACACCTTAGAGCGCTGTCAAATCTAACACCAGATGCGCAAACTACGCTTTCCGGAAGCTTATTCTAATCGCCAATTGTGCGTGGAAAAAAAGATGTTTTTTTTTTAAAAAGAAGGTGCGGCAATAAATTTCTCTGATCAAATGAGATAAACCGTGCGGCATTAAAAAGATTGGAATACGCGCTTCTCTTGGGACGCAGATAACACAACTCGTTGAAGGTGGGCGTTAAAAACAAAAGACTGATAAACATATCCAATGCATTGTTCGCGGCAGTATCGTTTGTCTAAAACGCGTCGCAGAAACAAAATTCAAACGTGGCTAGCAATCGTGGCGGCGCTCGTTACCGCACCTCATCGCTGGTTGCTCTGTGGGACTCTTTGTGCACACCGCACCGCATTCGTCCACCGCGCAGGGGATCTGTTGTTTTTGCTGTGGCATGGGGTGTGGGCGGGAGAAGACTTCGTTCTCGCCGCGTTTGGGGTGTTTTCTTGATATCTTTCGCACGTTCGCAGTTATCGCTGGATCGACAGATAGTGTGACAGCAGGTAACCGTCATTTCATTGCTTGCTTTGAAGTACAGCGTCGCGGCACGCATTAAACCAACGCCTTGGTTGAAACTTGCTTTGTTCTGCCCTAATTCAGAGCCGTTTTTTTACTTACACGTCGCCGCAAGCCACCCGTCGTGCTTTTCCAGAAGGTGAGCTCGCTTTTTTTCTTTTCTTGAACTGTTAATACTGTCCCTCCGAGGCGGGTCGTTGTGCAAGCGGGAGATTTACGAGCTTTGCACGCTCACACGAGTTATCGGTAGTGTGGCTTGTGGCAGCCGTGGCTTGGGAGGCCGAATGAATTATGAAATGCCTTGCCAAGCTTTAATGTAAAACACGCCTATGGGGCTTAGTGCATCTGGCGCAGGAGACCAGTTAATATTGATTGGCGGTTTCAAATAGCCGTAGGTTGTACTTGGCGTCCACTTCAAACATAAGCTGGCCACAACTGTCGCGTGGTTTTCTGGAGGTATTTCCGTAGTCCAGTAACACTGTCTGAGCGCAGCATACATGTTCAGTTCTCATTACAGTGTAAAGTCCATTGAGAAGCACGCTTAGGAGCATGCTGCAAGTATTTGCTGTTTCTTCTTGAATAGGTTTTACTCGCACATCTTTTGCGGCAGTAAAGCTGCCAGTTCTGATTTTACGAACCTCATGCAATCGTCGAAGGCGTAGCTTACTATTGGAATCAGAGCAACGCATTTCAGTGTAAACGAAGGTACAGGTCAAACGGGTAGAGGTGCTCCAAATGTGTAACTACGCAGCTAAATGTCTCGCAGGTGTAGAAAAGTGCTGATGTACTGAACATTTATAGAATTATGGCTGCAGTGATTTTTACATTTTAATGATGATGTCATTTGCAGATAGTTATGCAGAATAAAAAGGTCCAGTTGGTGTACAGAAACCTTTCCTACGTGTCTCGCATGCTTGGAACATTTTGCGTTTTGCAGCAGTGTACAGTGCGCGTCAGGCTTGTCTAGGGCAAGCGAGCGCGCGGCTTCGGAGCAGGCTGGCGACATCTGCTGATAGCGGCTGGGTTAGAGATAGCTCTCCATTGCGCGTGCGTGGATCTCGGACAGGCCCTGGACGGTCGTCGTTCAGCTTTGGCCTCTAAAATTTGCAGACGCCACCACGCGCAACGGGCGCTTTTTTTCTGCGTGGCAGCCGTAAGCGGTGACACCAAAGATCAGTGCGTAATTTGTCGCGGTGCGTTATCACCCCAGGTACTTACGTAATCGCACAACAGGTTCGACCAAAAGCCTTGCAGTTAATTCTTATTGCGTGCTTTCCGTTTGGTACGCCTGAGATTTGAGATTCAGAAGATTGGCGCTCGTTGCTTTAGGCGATTACGTAACTGCCTGTGATAAACGCGTCAAACGGCGCGTCTATCTGGCCTGTCACCTCTCATGGCTGGCACTGGGGAAGACCAGCGCCCCTCGTGGGTGGTGGCATCTGCAAATGAATGGCCCATGCGAAATGACGAGAGGCCCGACCCTGTTCGAGATACGCGCACGCGCAATGGCAAGCTATCTCTAATCCAGCAGCTATCAGCAGATGTCGCCAGCACGCTCCGGAGCCGTGCGCTCGCTTGCCCTAGACAAGCCTGACGCGCACTGTACAGTCGGCAAAACGCTTGTCTATGACGCGGGCGCGGCGAGCTCCGGACTGCGCTGGAGACATCTAGTGATAACGCCTGTTTTGAGAGCAGTAGAATGTGAGCTTTCGCGAGCCGCATCAGCGCGATGGCTGGTTTCCTTGCCGCTGTGCCCGTCGATTTGGCTTCCGTACGTTTTGGCCGTGAAAAGCGCTGCCTGTGCTGCCGGGCCTGGAAACAATAGCGCAGATTATCTATTGTTAGTACAGCGTTGGCTGCATTTAATTACGTGCAACGCTTCATTTTCGCGGCGCGTGACGAAATTTACGGTGGAGTTTTTTTTGTATGAACGAAAACGAACAAAAATCGCTGAAAAAGCATCGCTCCCGGTGTTCCAGAGTTACTAGATAGGGGGCCGTGATCGCTTGCACAGTGAAGTAGGTAATGTGGCGTTAGCCCGTCAGCAGTGACATGCAAAACCGAGGCCAGAAACCTGATAGTGGTGCGGGCTGTACCCATGCAGCGCATTGGCAGAACGATGGCGCAATGAACAGCTGTGCGCTGAAGCTAATGCTGACAAAAAACTCGCACAGCACGCGCTGGGACGGGTGATATCTGCGTTTGCTTTGCTGCACGGCAGCGCTGGAATGCAGCGCCTATTGCGGTCCAAGAAGGTGTGGAAGCCAAGGCCACGGGCACAGCGAGGAAGAACGCAGCCATAGGGCTGATAGGGGCCGCGCATACTGACATTCCACCTATCTCAAACCATGTGTTATCACTAGGCGTCTCTCGTGCAGTAAGAAGAACGGCGCTCGCGCGTTATAGACAAGCCCTTTGCCGACTATACTTAGGGTTATGCTATGTCCCATTAGTTTACGCAGTTTGGTTTTCAGAAAATACAAGGCCTTCAAGAGCAATATTTTCAGACACCAAAAAAAAACAGGATGGACGAAAAACAATATTGTATTTTTGTGTTCTCTGCCGTCATGTGCGAGCCACTACTCAAGACGTTTGAAGCCAATCTCACACATTGTGGACCGCTTGAAGAATAGGACAGTCTGGCGTGCATTCTTTCACAGGCTGTGTCAGCGTACTGAGGTCAGCTGGCTGATTTATGACCAACGAGTCTAGGTGCCACAAAGAAGCAAAACATACATCAGTGCACTCTGACGGCCTAAACAACAATATTAAAATGAAACCCATAACTGACTGATAGCAATCACAGTGCCCCTGCCCATTTAGGTTTATTTACGGGGAGAGCCCATTGTTAGCCAGTGAAAGGATGGCTACCTTATTACAGCGACTTTTGAAATGTTTCACTACAGCTGTAGAGCCAGCAACAAGTGCAGTAATGGATGTTCAGAGGTAGTTAATTAATATTTCTACGATAAGAACAGTGAGAACAAGAACGAAATAAATGGTAACCCATAGGTATATTTTGGTGGCACGAGATGGTGTTTACTTTGTTCTAATCCTCTTTTTTTTTCCCTCCTGCCTTCGTGGCAACTCTTGGCTCCCGTGCTGTCGTTTGAGCTTAAGCTCTTCGTGAAGGTACATGATAAGACCTAATTTTCAAAGGAACTGCGTGAACAATAACTGTTAAAAAAGAACAGTGTGAAACGTATGTGGGTGTTCAAAATTAATTAGAAGCCCTGTTCAAAAGCACACCGCATAGCACAGATGTAGCTTTGATGCGTTAAATTGCTTAATGGTTTTACATTTCTAAGATTTGTTTTGGACACTTGTTTAATAGTGAATTGTGTGCGTGTTTACTTTCAAGCCACTCAGAATAGTTTGTTAACCTGGCAGTAGCTCAGAAACAAAGGCATGCTGCGGCTGCGCACAAGGTCAGAGTTTTAATATTTGGCTGGATTGTGTACGGGCTATGTGCACGTTAACAAACTCTAGGTGGGCGAATTGAAGGCCAACTTCAATTAAATTTTGCCCCAGGAAAATTTATTTTGGACGTACAGTGCATATCACCAAACCAGCTGGGGCATTACTGGTAGCCATATGAAATGTCTTGGTAATCGGTTGGAAATGTTTAAAAATAACAAAAACTCCACCGCAGGCAACGTGAGACCTGCCAGCGGATCGTGCAAACAGCGATGAAGCAGAAGTGACATTGGAGCCAACCAGGTGAATAGCCCTCCAGCCAGCCAGGGGAACCGGTCATGCTCTTCTGGGTGCGCTTCCCCTGAACCTGCTGCATATGTGAAGCCGTTGTGCGGAGGTTTGCTCTGGCTTGCTGGCTGCGACGTCACTTCAGCGTGGTTGTAACGTCCGCACGCTTCTCAATTTCGGTTTCAGAGTCGCCGATTTTTGATAGTCGTTTGTGCCATGCATATGCGTATATCATCTGACATATTTTGTATCTTGCTGTCTTTTAGGCACGCTAAATAATAATGAGGTTTCTAAAAGGTCACATTTTTCAGTGCAGTTGGCCTTTAAGAGGGAGTGTTGCACTATTGCACACCTCATAGCAAATTAAGTTTATTCACTTAAAAATTTTGATTTTACAGCGGCCATGAAGAGAAAATATGTTTGTTTTATTCTTAGGATTGGTGTTTTATAGTGACCAAGTGCTTTACTCACGGTGAGCTATGCTTTATTCCCTGTGAATTTAAATATTTTAAAGGGGTTAGGATGATCTTCTTAAAAAAATGTGTTGTGTTTGCACTTATACTTGTGGAGCCATGACGAACAAACAATGCATATGCATTTCATTGACGGCTATCTGCAAATAGGGCAAAAAAAGAAGTTATGGTTATACTGAGGCATTCCTCCTCAACTCGTAAAGTGACGTCTTGGTAAGGAGCCAATAACAGTTCCCCCTCGTCTGCACAACATGTCGGCATAGAGCGGGCTCGCGAAGGGTCATTTAACAAAACATGGGCCCCATGATGAAACTCACCCTACAACTGAACGGGAGATGTCTAATCTCTGATACGACTGATCAACATGGTCGAACGTTTAGTGAACAACGCGAGCGAGTGGTGCAGAGAGCAGTAGCCACTTTTATAATAAACTGGGTATTTGCAAACTGCTTACTCTGTTTCACACCAGTACAAACGGCCGATGTACGTCTCACATTGCCTGTAATGTGACTTGCGTGAACATGAAACCTCTGACCTGAGAAAATAATTCAGCAAAAGCATAAATTAGTATTTACTACATAAACACATTCATCAAAGGAGGTTCGAGTAGTCTGAATTTAGGCTAACCCGTCATTTACTTGTCAATCACAAAAAAACTAGTGACAGTCTGAGACGCCGAATTCTGAGTCGTGCCGAGTCGCCGAGTTCCACCATCACGAAGTTCGATTGCTTTCCGGTTTCCTCTAGTAAAAAATACTGTTAACATTGTTTCGTTGATTAGATATGCTCCCCTTTGGCTTACTGCAGAAACGTTCAACAGTAAGATGGCGAGTAAAGCTCTAGGTAGATCTGAATTCAGAAAAACACACGAGAATGCGGGGTTACAAATGCGAAGCAGCTTTTTTGGCGCAATGTTCTGCGATGCGCTTTTCGCATCGGTAGTGTACCAATAAGTAGAGCATCTGACTTCAATGCAAGCTAACCGTAACGTTGGGCTGGCCCAACGTTACGATTCAAATTGCACGTGGGGATCTTTTTTAGCTTGAACAGTTTTGTGCCATGTGACACCAAAAAGGCATTCTTCCAAAGAGAATTCGGCAAAAGAGGAACTATAGCAGGGAAACTGGCTACAAATCATTCAAACAGCCAGTAGACCTGAGGTATGTTACAATGGTTGCCAGACAACTGAAGCGGTGGCGACACTGGTCATTTAAATAGAATACTGTTCATGGCAACAAATAAAGGAGGGAATATTTTGAAAATATTGGGTTTGAACTTGTACAAAACAATATTTACAAAGAGTTTTTAACTTCTTACTGTGACGTCACTGCTGGTTGCGCTGCCAACCGACGATGCGCGCATGGTCGCTTGCGATGCGCCTCAAAACGAGAATTTCAAAGATGTCTCTTAAATTCCAGAAGCTATGAATTATGAAAATATTTGGAACTTTTTTTAATGGGTCGTTTACGAAGACAAAATTAAACAAAGACAAATGCAGTTTCTCTTCACGGCCCCTTTAAGACCAAATACCGTTGTGCTGAATCGTGTGTTTTGTGGCGTCTGAGATTATGGATCCAGGGCAAGTCTTTAGGCGACCGTTAGTTAGTATGCTGACTATGGCTCCAGTGTATTGCAGAAAGCATTCTTTACTGCCAGTGCTCGAAGGTTGCACCAAAATACCACTCAGGACCACTGTCCACACTCGCTCGGTTTCGGACAAGATTTCCACCTGGTTTATTTTTGCTACAGCTAACAGTAATTGCTTCTGAAAACATTGGGTAGGTGTGACATACAGGGTCGTGTAAGACAATGTCACTTCATTGTGTAGCTATAACCAGCATAGTACATACAGTTTAGTCTGGTGCTTTTATGATTACGTGTACTAGAAGCCCCAGTGCGTACTGCGCGCATTGTGCTTGTTACAGCTGCAGAGCGCTGTCCGGCGCTTCGGGGTTGTCTCACATAACACTGACCAATTGGCATAAGCAACATTGTCGAACGTGGCCCTTTTTATCGAGCATAGCCAATTTTTCACGAAAGAATTCTGTCAACCGCAACAAAAATAAATCAGGGGCAAATCCACACAAAAACAGAGCGAGTGTGAACAGCGTAGTGTTGTAGCTTCCGTTATTGGGCCCACCATACTTACTACTATAAAAATAATATGCATCTTATTTAAGTGTAATAGGCTCATTCTGCTAGTGTATTAGCCTGGCCTAACTTGTGTTTGCATTTGGCGGGCTCACCCAAATTGCACAACTGCCCATAATACGTTATAGGTTCTAGTGCGGAAAATGAGCTAGTGGGTCACATAACCATTCTTTTTTCGTACTTATATAACTTAAGTTAGTGAAATTTGTGTTAAAAGTCAGTGTTATTCTAACTACGCATTCAAATGAACCAGAGCTTGCATTCTACCTTCATGCCCAATTTAAAGTAGAAACACTGATATAAACCATATGCGTAGCTTGGCTCAGTTTCGACAAAAAAAAACTACCTTTTAAGAAATAAACAACCTTCGGTGGCTTCTACGGCTCGTTAGAATACTGGGAAAGAGGGGTTACTGAATACACTGGCTTCTCAGTTACACATGTTTAAGTGTGCTGCTTTTGATGTGTACATATGTCCGAAGCATCAACTACGTGTCGTGTGTAGGAAAATGTGTGGTTAGCCTTTTTTTCTTTTTCTTGCTTTCTTGTTTGCTTCGTTGGGGGCAGCCATTGAAGACAACGGTAATTACATGTTATGCAAAGAAATGTGTTACTGGAAGGCGTTTATTCTTTTTTCCGGTTGTCTTTCTTATAACTGTGTTCGCTTTCTCACGACACTGGTGTTCAGTAGAAAGGGGGCTGGCCTTGTCAAGCTGTCGACTACACTGCAGCTTTTTTCCATCACTGCCTTTTTTTCTATTTATGGTGGATGGAAAGTTGTAACAAATTAATTTAGTTTTAAATATATATTTGTGTGGAATGGCTAATAGCTCTGTGTTTTTTCGTTACTCTTTTTTAGGTGATGCCACGGAACAAGGCACAGGGATCAGTTTGTGAAAAATAAATTGTATGTATTTGTGTTCAAACCAACACGTGTCAAAAACGTTCGCAGAGAGAGCTACATGCTTTGCCTATGTGCATATATATGGTGAATGTTCATGATCAAATATACTGGGCTCTCAAGGAACACCTGTACATACTGGCCAACTCTCCCGATTTACCCGGGAGACTCTCGATATTTTACCTATTCTTACCTAGCCATAAATCACCCGATAAATGGCCCCAACCCCCATCTTGAAAGAAAAAGAACGGCGTTATGCAGCACAGCCGCGTTGTGATTGCCATCACCAGCCGCGTAGCTAGCTCAAGTCGGATGGGAATCAAAGTCGTTTGTGAGCACAAGCCTTTGTTCACGTGTGGTCGGGACAATGCATTGAAGACTGAACGTAGTAACATACTGCTTTTCACAGCTCTCTTGACGTCATGGATTAGTCGAAACCCAAGAAGAAATATTTACAATGTTCCTTAAATTGTTAACAATTTAAGAAACATTGTAAATATTTGTAAGTAAAGTGTAATTCTAAGTGAAGAAAAAATTGTAAGTGAAAAATTGTAAGAGAAGTGTAATTACACTTCAGATTCGCGCCGTCCAGGAAAGGCGACAGTTCGGATTTTGCACGACTTGCTCGTGTGACGTGAGCGTGGCCCACGGCGGTAAAAGAGACTTAAAACTGCACTTGGCGACCACTAAGCACCAAAGCTTCCTTCGTGCTGGTGAGAAGCAGAGGGCTATGAGCAACTTATTTGACAACAGCAATAAACACGGTGTTGAGCGTGCGGAGTGCCTTTTTACTGGATTTCTTATCAAGCGCAATTTGCCGCTTAACGTGAGTGATCACGTTGGGCCATTTCTGCGCGAGATGTTCCCAAGTGCGAAGAGGGAGGCGCGACGGGTGAGGCAGAACAGAAGACAACTGCCACTGTCGGTGAAATGGGTACAGAGGCGCAAGGTGCAATGGTGGAAAGCCTGAAGCGGCGTGTTTTCGCGCTTGCAGTCGACGCCAGGAACGACACCTCATCGCAGCTTTACCCTGTCGTGGCAACCTGCTACGTATAAAAATGCGGGCGGGTTGAAAGTAAGCTGTTCTGCATGCACAAACTTCGGGGACAGGCTACTGGCTGAAACATTGGCCACCTCGTGCTTGGCGCGTTGCGTTCGCTTGATATGGTATACATCGCAAGTGTTGCATTAAAAAATGTCCCCCTGCGCCTCCCCCGCTGTGAACCGCCCGATTTTCGAAGTCCCCAGGTTGGCAGGTATGCCTGTATCTTTTCGACAACTTATCACTCAAGCCGCTGCACAAACCACGATTAATACATACCAGTTACGGGATACTTAACCGAGAAGGGACACGTTACATTTGAGTACCAGAATCGTTGTTTGGCCAGAACGGGTGCTTTCCGTAAAACTTCAGGTGAGTTTCTGTTAGCAGAAAACGGACACCTTACGTTTTAGCTTGCACAGAAGTTCCGTAATGGGGTCAGAGTCCTTATTACAGACTACCCGTTTTCGAAATCACGGAAAGTGGTGTGTAATACATTACCTTTGGGTTGTTCAGTAAACCAAATACAAAAATCACTCCTATTTGTAGGGTACACTACTATGAGTGGTTTTTGATTTTCTCTTTCCTAGTGCGACTCCTCTCAAATATCAAATAAAAATATGATGAGTTCGGCCTCCTGCAGAACGCACAAAAAAAAAAAGCAAATTTGGTCGGAAATGCTACAGCATTTATTATTCACAGCGAATTTTATCAAAGCGAATTTTAAAATGCTTGCTGAGAATTCTCTCTATTCACCGAAGAAGGCTAGTACGGTGAACCCGACGCATGGCTATGCACGCGCTTTCACCTAAAATAGAGATGTCACGACATTTTGAAGATTGCCTGCTTGTTTCGCTACGGCGGGCTCACCATTAGACCCTGAAAGTTGAAGCACTTCATACGATATGAATATCTTGGATCATATTTCCCCGAAATTATCCTGCCATGAGGACCATGTATTTGTTTTGTCAAATCTTCAACATTTTTTGTGGAAACACTATACAAAGCAGCAAGGGATACACACATTTACAATAAAGCAATCGACTAGGGCCATACTGTAGTATGCCAGTCAGTGATAGACTATTGCGAACAACGAAGATGAGTCAATTAAATTATGTTCAGCCGAAACACATTCCGGTTTTCTTTCCGTCATCATCGCCGTTATTTCTCGCTTATATTTGTTCCTGTGTCGAAATATGTTTTTTCACCAGGATAACCGATATACGTCAGTTCACTAAACGCAACATTTATCAGTACGTTTCTAATTTAGTATTCCGCATATTCGGTAAAATTGTTTGTAGGATTGGTCTCCGAAGGATGCATAGCAGGTAACCGCGTGCTAGAATCCTCAGTTACTTCTTAGGTTGTCTTGAAATACAGCGCAGTCTTTTTCTATTCAAGGAATTTTTGAGTTTACTTCTTTCCTCTTACCATTCCATCTAGTGATAGGCTTTCTTTTCAGGAGCTCCTGATTGTTGCCGTCTTCTTTTTAATTCTTGCTTATCTGCCGCGTGTTTGGCGCGTATGGGGCTTGCGTCATAACTGGCCGAATATTTCTTCGCCTGGGGTAGCTACTTATTCAGTAGCAGCATGTACAGATTAAATAAATAAATAAATAAATAAATAAATAAATAAATAAATAAATAAATAAATAAATAAAATATTCCACAACGGATACGATGATCCGTAGAACGCGTAAGGATGTCATCCGTCTCGCTCCAGCAATTTAGTCTCGGCCTTGTGAGGATGTGTTGTGGTTGAATAAATACGTTTTTTGATTACCAGTATCGGAATTTTGTGGCCGTCATTTCAACTATATTCAGTTGTGCCCCTAAACGGCACTAGTCCTCCATCGTTGTTCAAATTCTTGTCGGGTGCCGGCCAGCGAGGGTCTCTGGCGTCGGTCAGCCCGGACTTTTCGAATCGAGTTTGCATCTGCGCGATGGCAGCGCCATAGAGGCAGCGCTGCCATTTTCAGGCCAGCTAACGTCAACTTATTCTTGCTTACCCTGTCTCTGGCTGTGCCAATTCGCTCGTTGGCTGCGAATCATCACCGCAGTTTTGTTTAAACAAGGCTATACATCACTCACACGATAGCAAAAGGATTTCAGCGGAAAGTGTGAGGAGAGACAATGTACAGCCGTGCAATTTTTACAATATCACGGGAGCGTCGACCGTTGCGTCGATCAGCGCTGTGTGATGGGGCGATACGAGAAACTCGGCGAGAGTAGACGCATGCGGTTTAAGAGAAGGCCGCTGCCGTCGTCATCTGCTAGGCTGTTCCAAGAGCACACAGCCACCCCGTACTGCTGTTACCAATCGCTTTCACTTGTTCTCTTCGTAGCGTTGACGGTTAGTTGGAGGGCAGTGTGATAAGCGAATAAAAATTGGGGTGGTCTTCTGCTCTTGGAGCAGATTAGCGGAGGACGGCAGCAGTGGCCTTTGCCTAATGCGCATGCGGCTACTCTCGCCGGGTTTGTTTTATCGCTCCATCATACGGCACTGATTGAACGAACGGTCGACGCTCCCGTGATATTGGTAAAAAATTGGGCGGGTGTAATTCGCACACAGGAAAAAAAGAATAGCTTGCATCGCAAGAAAGTGCCTGTTTAGGAGCAGAACCATGCCGCTGCAAGGCTTGATCAGCTCCACGGAATTGCTGATTTTCCGCAAGATTCAACCCCATATTTGTTTTCTTTTCTGCTAACGTCGTAGAATTATGCTGTTTCCTGCCACTCCGTTCATGTAACTTCTTGCCCCCCTCCTCACAGTCTTCCGCTTTTCAAGCCTTCTCCGGTGAATGAAATGTAGTCTGTTGGATTGTAACAAATTCTCCCCGTTCGCACTGCTCATCTGCAGTGTACAGGAACATACCAACCCTTCGCATTCACGTTTTGTTTTTATAGTTCGAGAACAGTATTTTCAGATCTGCATTTTTAGTCGTTCCCGTTGCCTTGTATTCGACGCTATATTAGATTAGCTGTTTTATTGATATCCTATAAAATAATTGAGTGTATTAATAAATAATGGTGTACATTCATCTGTAAAAGAATTCTGCCTTACATATAACAGTTGTTCGTTTTCGCACAATATAGGGAACGTGCCAATGGCCTGCCAGCTCTTCAGTGAGGCTTACACACTGAGTTTGAGCATTCCTATTTTTTGGTAGTGCGATTCGATGAAGTGACAGACAAAAGCGTTACACACCAAGGCTTTCTCAATTATGTAGCCAAAAAGATTCGCCTTTAGACGGCAAATTGTTATCCATATATTCAAGCGAAGTTTGCATTGTCTGACTCATGTCGCCGGCTCTGTTGCTGTAACTGTTGGTGCCACGCGCCAAAACCCTTCTCCTCCTCAACGCAGCTGGCCCCCGTAGCCGAGCAGCTTGATGCCGCTCCCACTAGTTGCGCGCCGAATCACGCTTTACTTCCAGCCAATCATTCCCCATGCCTCCCTCCGGAGAAGAGAAATGGTTAGGTGCCTGTTCACGCCCAGCTGCGTCATGGCCGTGATTGCCCCCTCCGCCGAATAGCGGCCAGCCATTAAAGGAGCCATGAAAAAGTACAAGTTTGTGTTATTCGAAAGATTTTGTGTATTATAGTGTCCCCAACGATTGTCCGGATACAAACGATGCTTTATTAACTGAGAAATTAATCAATTTCAGTTAAACTTTTGATTTTTCCGATCAATGGTGTGTTTTCGTGGTCTGCAATGACATCACAGGAACCGACCGCTCTGCAGCTTGGAGCCTAGATTACCTTGATTCACGCGTCCGCCGTACAGGGTGGAGACACGTATACGCACCGCCATTTTGGGTCACTCGCTCGCCGCCGACGCAAGTCATTTTATCAAAACCACGCTTAAACGATCGGCGCAACGCGGTTTACTGGCGAAACTTGAATCATCTTATATGGTTGTCGTTTCTGGGTCTTGTGGGAAACGAAAAGAACAACGCGTTGAGCCCGTTGACCCAATTACGGCGGCACGGGGCCATTCAAAGGGTGTCTCTACCATTTACGGTGGCGCTGGCATCGGGGTACCCCACGGCGACGTCCGCGCGTTTGTTTACGTTACTGAACCTAGATTGGGCCACCATACCGTGGCAAGCCTTATATAATACTGGCTTGTTTTTGTTCTGGGAGAAAATATTCGCGTCGTGAAACATAGTGCTCGCTCGACAAATATGTTAACGTAAGACACCGTTACTTGCGTCAATCGGCCAGTGTCATCTCACACAACCCAAACGCCCCGCAGTACTGTGCAGCTAAACCAATCATAGTGCGCGCAGTACCTACAGCAGTACGCATAAGTACTTATATGTTTTTTGTGCTTTCGTAACTTATACTGTTTGCCCCACTATTCATATTACTTTAAAAAGAATGTGCGCTAAATGTAAGCACAAGTAGCTCGTTCTGCAAGCTTGTAAGCTCAGCCTAACATGCGTTTGCTTTTGCCTGCCTCCGCCAACCGCAGAGCAGGCTGGCATGACATCATAAATTCGGTTGAGGGAAATGGGCGAGTTGGTCGCAAGGCCATTTCCTTTTTTCCTAATTATATAGCTTATTTGAGTGAAGTTCACGTTAAAACTGGTGTCAGTATGATTTTAACGAGGCCGTCTTTTTAATAAACCAAACTTTGTCTTCATTACGTGTCTTCATTTTTGTCTTCATTACGTGCACACGTTCAGTAAGATAATACTAAATTGCTGAGCCAGGAGTACTGCCGACAGTGGACAACTGGAGGGGTTCGGCGATGAGAAGCCAAACAATAAGCAACACCTTTTCTCTTTGCTGAAGCAACTATTTCTCTTTATTGCGTTCCCTCTCTTCCCTCGACCGAAATCTCGAATAATTTTGGACAAGCTCCGCATGCACCACTGTTTCCCGAATGGGAAGGGTGTGTAAATTTCGTTTCAAAATACTCCTTAAATACATTTACTCAGCGGGATCAGCGAAATATTGTTGAAAAGTCGTGCTGTCCGATTTGTCGGGTATAATAATCACAGCAATATCGTTAAGGATTTCTGTGTGCGTCTCCAACGTACTCTTCGTTAGAGTGGCGAATTACTTGATGCCTGTTTCATCCGAAAAAACACTTTCTGTATGGTTAATATGTTGCAATTTTCTGCCTTGTTAAGTCAATTCGGACGCCAAGGAAAAAATATTACAATAGGTATACGCTAATGTATTTATCCTTCTTTTATAGGCTTCTCGTTGATGTCAAGTTCTACATAAAAATTATCTGAAAATTTGTTCTTGCAATAACATAAAAAGGGCGCATTTTGTTCTTGTTTCTTTTGGAAAAAAAGGCTGGGCACGTTGCGCAAGCCTGGCTATTGCTGGTCCCTCGAACAGGGAGGTTACCTTTCTTGACGCTTTAATTCTTTCGTGACACGGGAAAAATGGCCGATTTGGAGTGCTGCCAATAAACGCCTTTTTTCTCTTGAGCTACAGGAAACATTTATCAGTGATACGCAGAAAATTGCAGCCTATAGATTTCTAAATAAAGGTACAGCGAAGTGAATTTGTTAAGCTCTCATTTTGCTTGCACTGCGTAGACTTGCTCAATTTAACACACTTCTCATCGTTCATCCGGTTGATAAGTCAATAATTATTTTATAAAGCCCGAAAGAAGAACAAATACTATGCGCTGTCTTCGTCGGCCGCACCAACTAAAGGCTGTGACGTCAGGAGGTGCACCGTGATTAGACGATGTCCAAGATTTGCATTCAAAAAAGTTTCGGTTTCGGTTCTGTAAAACAACATGATTGACATTCGGCGTTATGGTTGCATGGGCATTCTCGATATCTCAATATTCGCCATACCCCGCTTTTGCCGTGTTTTCGGCTGCAAAACACCTAAGATAAGCCTCGAAGGACGGCTTGGGATCGTAGCAATCACTAGCCGAGGCCTACACAGTACATGAACGCCCTCTGCGTCACTGCAGACGGTCACATTCCATGCGCTTTCCCCCATATTTGAAGCTTGTCTTTCACATGTATCTAACAGAAAAGGCGTGTTGAAACCAGGTCAAGGGTCTGCTGATTCTGGATTGTGCCCACGGCCCTCAAGCAGTCGATTGTAACAGCAAGCCATTAAGAAGTCGCTAGCGCGCCAGTCTCAGTCTGCGCGAGTTCTTCGAACTTGCCCGCAGAGCAGGGAACGTTGCCAGACAAACATAGTGAACTCAGCATAGAAAACATCTGCTGAAAACAAGAAATTCAACTAACAAAAATAAGAATGTACCTTCGGGGAACCAAACTCGCGACTTGCGAATAACAAACCTAGCGCTCAGACCACTCGGCCACAGGCCAGCGCTGCCGTCGTTTAAAATGTAAGGTATATAAAGTGTAACCATTTTACATTTTTATTTAGTTTTAGCATTTCAAGCAGCTTAGGTGGCCATTTGTTGTTTAGCTCTTGCTCGGTAAGCGTCCCCAAATTTTCCCAATATCTCACGCCAGTTCTTAGACGGAAAAGCGTTCGCAGATGTGTGGTCGTTGGGCTGACCGCTGTGCTTGTTCACCCAGCGCAAAAAAATGATCCCTGATCCCTAGTTTTACACTGCACTGTAAACGTTTCAGTTGATTTTATTTCCTTAGTACCTATATAAACTTTACTCACCCTTCTCCCGCCTTCACGAGCCTCAGATGTTCCTAGCAGCGTAACAGTCAGCCAAGCTTGGCGTATGTGCGCTTGTGCAGGGCTTGCGTGGAGCGAACGGACTAACAAAGTAAAGAAAGGCACAGTCTTACATTCCTAAACGTCTGGTGGCTTAGTTTCAAATAAGCGAACGAACTGCGACGACCAGTTGGCGGTCGGCGGACTTAACGCTGTGCCGACTGACTCTGTCGGAAGCTCGGCGACCCTGGGGGGTTGTGGTTTGCGACGGGAAAATGAAAGGAAATTCACTGGGGATATTTTGAGCTCGGCAGGGAGCTCACCTGCATACAACCCAGTGCGGGGGAAGGGAAGTAGAGGGGGAGTGATAGGATAAAGTAGAAAGAGAGAGAGAGAGAGAGAGAGAGGGTGAGAGAGAGAGAAAGAGAGGGAGAGAGAGAGAGATAGATAGATAGAGAGATAGAGAGAGAGAGATAGAGAGAGAGAGATAGATAGATAGATAGATAGATAGATAGATAGATAGATAGATAGATAGATAGATAGATAGATAGAGAGAGAGAGAGAGAGAGAGAGAGAGAGAGAGAGAGAGAGAAAGAGAGAGAGGTATAAAGAGAGCTGTCAGTCTTAGAACGCTGTCAGTCCGGGCACACCAGTCGATCACTGCACTTCGGGCTACAGCCGCTGCGTAAGGCCGGTCGTCTCCAGGAAATGAAGCAGATAAGTGATGACTTCCCGTTGAGTTGCCGCAAGTCCGTTCGGGAACATAGGTCCTCCATGTCGGCGCTTAGAAGGCCTCGACGCTGGAGCACTCGGTGGAGCTCTGCTCTCGGGCCCGCGTGGTAGGGGCAAAAACAGAGTAGGTGCTCGAGCGTCTCCAGTTCGGAACAGTTCGCACATGTAGGGGAGTCCTTGTACCCGTGTCGGTGCAGACGCTCCGCCACATTGCAGCAGTTGAGTCTGTAGGGCGCTATGTCGGGTGAGAGGAACGAGCATCAGGCAGGACATAGCGCCCTACAATTGGTGACCCGGATGACCAATTATGTAGGCGGCCGATGAGGCGGTGCGGCAGGGCCCACATTTATTTAGAGTTGCGGGGGGACGACAACATGGGCCGGGAATCAGGGAGCAGCCCGTGAAGTGCGGCCGAGCAGCGCGGAGGCCATGATGTTCTGTGGCGCGTGGCTCGTCGTGTGTCGAGGCCACGCGCTGCTGACGGTGGAGGCAGCGGCCGATGATGATGATGGTGGGCGCTTGCTGTTGATGAAGAAGTGGCCGCTACAAGACGCATGCGGAGAAGCAGGCAGCGGGCGTCCCTGCTGATGCGTGCGGGAAATGGTCTGGGCGCCAGGCCGCTCACGACCCCAGGGTCGGGGTGCATCGTCTGCACCATGCGGGCCAGGGCAGTGCGGGCCTCGGCGACCGGGCAGTAGCGCAGTGAAGCCAAGCCATTTTCTCCTGAGGTCACGCGAACACGCCACAGAAAATGGCGAGGACGCAGAGAGGTGGACAGCATTGTCGAATTGATTTTTGTACTAAATGAATTCGCGTAAACGCACCCAGTGGTTGAAACATGGCCTATGGACTCCATACTACAAATTGCGATAGTAATCCCGCAATGGTTACAAATCACTTAACTGACCCTTTAAACACAGAACAGTGGTTTTGTGAGAAGTGTAATTATTAGAAGTTTCCTGGTCAACGAAACAAAAAAACCATGCCCCAAAAAAAGGAATTCACAAAACACAAGTACGCACTTTTGCTGAGTTTAGAAATTTTTTGAGGAATTCTATAATATGCAAAATGTTTCTACATTCCTAAGATATGATTCAGTATATACATCAGTGCTGTGCACCAAGTTCTGGATTTTTTTGGGCCCACCAACCTAACGGCCCTGACGGCTGCGCCACTCCGTGAAGCCACTCGAAATTAAGTGGGTCTGTCCAAAATGTGCATCCAAGCATGCTCGTTTGTGTTCTCACATAAATATTATCACAGCAGTGTTGAAATATAGGGAAAAAATAAAGCTATTGACAAGCAGGGAGCGTCGCTGGACATGGCTAATTTTGCACGCGCGCCAGGCTGTCTTGAAGGTAATAACGCTACACAGCGCGGTGTACTGGGCAAAATATCCCCGTCACATGTTGTCCAGACCATACACACGAAAGTTAAATAGCAGTCATCAGATATTAGGCGCGTTTTGTTTATAAATACTGCGCGAAGTAGAAGACGAATCTTACCCGGCAGCAACTGTCGAAGCCTAAGGCTGTTGAATGGAAGAGTCTTCCTCATATCTAAAATCTGAAGAATCAACATCGTTGCTGGGGTCTTCACTGCTGCTGGGGAAAAAAAAATCGGCAGAAGCAGAGACCGAAGTCTGTGACATCACTGTACGCCTTTTCAGAGCACGCATTGAAACTGGACACTATTTTTGCCAAACACGCTGCTGCTGCTGCTGCTACCTAGGGTTCAAATTTCACTTGCGAAGCCATCTGCCCACGCGAAGTGTAAACAAACGGGAACTAAACTGAAGAAGGGGTTTCCAATATACACGCCAGATTGCGTCAGCTGTTCCAATAGCGCCAATTTATTTTCACGGGGCGTGTGGAAATCTTCCGTCACATGTGAACGATAGCCTATTGCGTGCTCACAAAATAGTTAATCATCTAATTGGTGAAGGTCGCTCCCTTACAGGGCCACTGGCTGGATGTCTCTTCGTTTGTTGGCTATCAGTATTCGAAAGTGTCGCCGTCATTTCCACTCATTCATTTTCGGCTAATATGCGCTTACTCTACCCTAGATTCCAACGGCAGGTTCCGCTACACAAGGTTCCACGTTCCGCTAGGAACGGTCGTGGAGTAGGGCACGTGGTTCGGTAAACGTTGTAGTAAGGTGCCTTGGTTCACGCGCTTCTCTGCCGTACGAGGCTGGCATCGATACACCCGACTTCGAGAAGTGAAATGAGGTAAATTTAAATTGACTTAAGCAAATCTTTAGCGTGTATCTTTGGAGAAACCAGACCGGAGAGGAAGGTTAGAAGGAAAGAGGAGGGAGGCCTTTACTTCCCAGGGGTGGCAGTCGAGTATGGTCTTTCCTCGATAGCTGCGAAGAAAAGAGCTGATACGCGTCCAATAATTCCATACCCATCGTCAAGAAAGCTGTCGTAGGATATTGGGGCTGTGCTCCTATCATGTTGCGATATGCTGAGAATTCTGTGCTTCCTGCAGCGCTGCTGACCCATCTTTCGCACAAAGACGGCGCGTTTCTCTCGACTGATTTACAGCAGAGAATGCTAGACGAGCTTTTGCAAATACGAAACCTACTACCAGTCTTGGTACATATCAATGAAAACTCCCCCACCAGGCTCCATACGGACGTCAGTAAGTTTAGACTGGAAGCTGTCCTTAAAAGGCAAGGCGGTGTTCAGAAGGGAATAACCTACACCAGTAGAACTCTGTCACCGTCACAAGCAGACTACGCGGTGGCCCAATTAGTGTATCTAGCAGTCGTGTGGGCAATTCCATAACTTTGAGTGTTGCTATATCCTGAGGAGAAGAAATCGCTAATCCCAAGATTCCAGTGGCTAATGTGCTCGAGTTTCGCAATACCACGGCCACCATTATTGGCTGGTGCTTGGGAAAGTTGATAAAGTAACTGTTGGCCAAGTTCTGCAAGGCCAATGTCGGACAATGCTTGGCAAAAGATGTTTCCATCATAATGCCAAAGCGTGCACACAATGGTATCTTTGTACACATTTCTACGTTTTGGGCCAGTGCTTATGGCCAATGCCTATACTATGAATTGCCTTAATTGCAGCACTATCCGTGCCTAATGCATGCGTTTAGAGAGAATATATTTAATGCGTACGCAATAAAACAAAACAACAAAATTCTCAATGTTCTCAGGTGACGACGCTGAACAAGCACCAGAACACACCAGCTCTTCTTGGTTACATTTTATCACACACATATCGCACATTTATTTACAGCCGATACTTGTCAGAAAATGGTGCGAATAGAAAATAATTTAGTTCCCTAAAACTTCACCATGAGAGACCGACTGAGAGAGAGAAAATAACACCTTTATTGTAAGCAAAACACAACTAAACTAGTATGCAAACTGAGGACCATAAAGCATTAATGAATGCTTAAAATGGGCTTACAAAATGGAAACATTGATATAAATGCCAATAAGGCCCTCTTCTTCCGTAATTTACCGACCTACCACAGAAATAGCAATAAGTAGGTTGTGGGGACGGGGCATTGCGCAAGCCCACGAGAGATCGGGCTGGAGGTGCCCTCCCTCTCGCTCAGCACCCAGGGCACGTCATGGGTTATTCGGCAACCCGGCCGTCCAATGGGAGGGCATTGCGGCTGACATAATGTCAGTCGGGAGGTGACAACGGAGGCGTAGTAAGCGCGCGGCAGGTATTCGAGGAGGAGACCACCAGCGGAACAGGAGCCAAAAGAACCGGCTTTTCTCAGCTAGTGTACACCAACATCGTTCACCGGTAGCGCCGTAGTCAAACTATTTGGCCGCTCAAAAAGGCGGGTGCGCATGGGTGATTTTGATAATAAAGGATCCCCGACGATTACCGCCCACTGTCCTTGCCTCTTGCCTGCCTCCAATTTCGGCGCCGTTCTTACATTTGCCTTGTGTGGAGAATTCTCCGAATGTTAGCCTCACCACAAGTTCAACAGCGTTACTGTAGAACAGTCTATAATTGAAGCTTTATTCTCCTGCTGCAACCGCCACTTGCCCACGGGAAACACATTTACGTTTCAGTGGCTTTATAAGGTAAAAACGTTCTTTGCTGTTACGCTAAATGCGCGCTGATTACTAAATAACACTGCCTAGCACGCTGATTACCGCATGCACTTGTGAAAATATTCAGCCTAAACCTATACCTTGTTAATATTTGCACTCAAAGAAGAAACCAACTGCATATACTGCAATTTATTCTTTAATACTATGCTGTACAAAAGCGGAATCTTGGCTCGTCATTGAGGAAACAGACCGGAATTTAATTGAAAATGTGCTTAACGCAACGCCACTTGCCGAAGGTAATACGAAAAAGTACAAGAGACAAAGTAATACGCTAGCATTTTCGTGTTGTTTTTTGTGCGAGCTGTAATTGCTCAAAGAATCTACCGCATTGGCAACAGACCAAATTTCGTGCCTTCAATGTTCTATTAGCGTAATTTTCTTGCTAACCATGCCAGATCAGCAAATTTAAGGCAACGCTCTATATATTCGTTTGGGAACACAGGGACTTCCACATGTTCTTTCGAAAGACTTCTTTGCCAGCCTAGAGTTGCATGAGAAGCCCTGTGACCCTTTAAAGCGTGATATTTTTATGGGGTCAGCAAATAAAGCGAGAGTACCGATAGACGCTACAAACGTACCTTATTGGGTTGAATAATAAACTGTTGATACAGTTGCAGTCCACGCCGCTGCCAGAATAGAAGGAACCAAAGGAGCCCAGCGGCAGTATAATTACTTTGTCGCTCAGCAATATCTCTGTGTAGCTCCCGAAAATAATGAGCGAAAGCTTTACTGATAGCGATAGTTTGATGACGCCCGCCTAATACTTCCATAACTCGTACTGCACACAAGTCTTGCTTCAACGCATGCTGTACGTAGTGAACCTTCATGCCGTGGATGTACGGTAGCTCGTTCGAAAACACAAAGCCGGAAAGAGGATAGCTAGAACTGGCGTCAGAGAAATAGAATCACGTTAATGTGACCGTCTTATTGTTTTGAAGAACCAGCACTAAGCAGCACTAAAGCGCACCAATAGTAAAAACACAGCTCAAGTGTAGGCGAGAACGAGCCCAAGATTTCGCGTACCGCGCCCTGAAAAAATGAAATGGTGACTCACATTTTCAGCGGCTGGTCGTAGTAGGCAAACGGCGTTATTCCTCCACTAAGATATACTTCAAACACAATAGCCGACACGAACACTCACCTGAGAGACACCTATAGAAGTACTACGGCGACGTCCATGCAAGCAAGCAGATGCAGCCAAAACAGGGACACGTCTGTCCACATGGAAGACGCGGAGCCAAAGGCCGCGCAGACGCGCACATAGCAAGAATCAGCCAGATACAGTTGTGTTACCACACACAAATGACCCAAGCCTGCATAAGGTGTAACACAATCTCTCAGGCTATTTAAAATGCGGGGCGCTTTCGTTTAAACAGCCCCTGTTTTGTGACGCGCTGCTGGGGGCCTTCTCATAATTACTGCGGCCTTCTCGTAAATAAAACCCAGCGTTTTTATGCAAGTCCGGCTGGGGCTACACTCGCCCTCAGACCGTTCTTATTGCTTGGCCAAAGCCTGGCCTCCTCTGATAAGGTATCTGTGTGACGTTACTTCCTGTGACCGTTTACTTTGTGCCCAATCAATATTTCAGCTGATGCACCCATGGGTGGCCGATAGCGCGGAAACCAATAGGACGCGATTCGGTTTCCAAGCACTGGCAATAATCGGCTGCTACCGCTTCTGATGGTTCTCCATTCAAGACGTTTAGCGACCATCGCTCACTTTGTTGGTCGATGAACCTAAAAGATCCGTCTGGGCGCCTAGAAGACCCGACGTAGCCTTCGGCTCCAAAAATACCAATTTGCTGTCGTGTACAAGTCGAAACAAAAAACAGGCCCATGCTAATTGCCTATCGTGATTGCCAGCTGTTCCTGCCCCGGCGAACGCCGTCGAAAGGTGAGTAAGCATTTTTTGGCGTGCTGGAGGCGTCCATTTTGTAAGGGAATCAGATAGCACAGTGGAGCTAACTCCACTGATTGCTTTCTTGGTGAGATGGAACACCACCCTTGCGAATAGTCTTCACGAGAGTACAACCCTGTCATTTCGTCTTGGCTTCAAATCTTAGACACACTTTTCTGCGCCTGGTAGATGCAACCTGGTAATTATCGCTCTACGACTCGAGAAGTTTGTTTGCGTTGCAGGCTTTGCATTATGCGTTTTTGGAAACGATGAATGTCTGACATCACAAAAAAACATTACAAATTGAGATGATAACTTCGGCTTTGTTTGGCCGAGCGTGGAATGTCTACAAACGGGCATAGATAATGCGGCCTTATGCCGCCACTACACTTCTCGACTTCGTGGTGCAACCACTCAAGCCACGGTAATATCGTTCGGTTACCATTCACGACACCGCAAATAACTAAACTTGATTCTATACTAAATAAAGCCACAAGTTTTATTGTAAACCAGTAAATACTTATAGACTCACAGACTAAACTGCTGAAAGAGCTGGATTAAAAATTTAAGAAATTTATGAGGTAACAACGTACGAAAAGTGTTCATCAATTAATTATCTTTCATTTTATAACCGATGCATCCGCATAAATCACGGAATGCATCGATAATAGAATGAAAGATAAATATTTGATTGAAAGATAATTGATCCATGCCTCCGCATAAAAGGCACCCGCCGCGGTGGCTCAGTGGCTAAAGCGTTCTGCTGCTGAGCATGAGGTCGCGCTTCAATTCCCGGTGGCGGCGGCCGCTTTTTTGATGGAGGCGAAAAGCAAAAAAGCCCTTGTGTACGAGATTTCGGCGCACATTAAAGATCCCCAGCTAGTCAAAATTAATCCGGAGCCCTTCACTGCGGCGCGCCTCATCGCCTGCGTTTCGTCGGCGCGTTAAACCCTGCAATCAATCAATCAATCAATCAATCAATCAATCAATCAATCAATCAATCAATCAATCAATCAATCAATCAATCAATCAATCAATCAATCAATCAACCAACTAATCAATTATTCAATCAAATAATCAATGAATCATCAATGGCGTTTTGTTTAAGGAGAATACGCCTGGAACATTCGACACCTAACGGTTGCTCATTTAGGAAAATAGCTTCAAATCCACATTTTTTCCGGTCACAACTAATGATTAGAATTAAGTACACACTAATATTTCAAGAACTGCAAAAATAGTTACCTTCTTTATAAATGCTCAAAATTGAAGCTTCTCGATTGAAAGAAAAAGTGCGTATTTAAGTGAATGCCACTTGTGTACGACTATTGAAAAAACGCTATGTTGGTATATTCTCTTTATCAATGTTTACTTCGGGGCATGGTTGTGCCTAAGCAATTTGGAATGCTGAAATCATCGCAAGAAAAAACACCTTGCCCATTCAAGACTCTGTGTCTTGCAATGTCCTTATATACATCCGCTTTTACTCAAACGCTTTGAGCAAAGCTTCAGCTTAAAAAATTAAAAAGATATGAATGTGGTCAGGGCATGTAATCCGAAGGCAAGACGACCGTTGGTCATTAAGGGTAAAACAAAGGATTCCTAGAGAAGGCAAGCCTTGCAGAGGTGGCAGAACGTTAGATGGGGAGTTAACATCAACAAGTTGGCGAGGCTAAATTGGTCGCAGTTATCACAGGACCAGGATAATTGGATATCTATAGGAGAGGCCTTTTCCCTGTGGTGGGCGTAGACAGGCGGCTGATGATGATACTGTGACTAAAAATGCGCTGTTAAAGACCGCTCCGCCTGGTAATATTATGTGGAACGTGGACGTAGATAGTATCCTGCTCTACCGACCCCTTGATCGTTCCAATAGAGCTGCGGCCATGCCTGAATTGGAGATGCCAATCTTGAATTTTCACAGCGGCCATCATCTCCGGGACGTAACCATTCCACCACCTCCTGACCTATATTGTTTGCGCCTACGCCAGTAGCCACCGTCACTCAGCCTCGGCAACACGGTGCCTTCTACGATTCAAATAAGCCGATGTGTAAGACTGGGTCAGTCTGAACGAACATCTGACCATACATAGACGGAGGGATACAACCCCTACGCGTACTTGCATATTATACTGCCTCAAAGATACGGTGATGGTGGAGTATCCTAAAATGAAGTAGAAGTAGCGAGATCATGTAGCTTGAACGAAAAAGGGATTGAACTGTCCGGCAACATGATTCGTCACGTGATTGTGCGGAAAAAAAGGATGCAAATGTAGGCCACATCCCAGGAATACTGCTCTCCTAGGGGAAAAATGACGGCTAAATTACCGACTGTGGTCAATTCGGACACATTTTTGTAGAAATTCCAGCGACGCCTCCAGTATTCATTGAACAGACAGCTCTACGATAAATTCAATTTTCAGCCACCGCAGGCGTTTTGAACAGCCGAAACGACTTGGTTTCAAGCAACAATTGATGTGTGTGCGGAACACTCCCGCCACGTCGTGTTAGGAATATTTTCACAATCGTATCTATCAGCAGTGGAGCAATGGAGCAGTGGGAAAAGAGCGACCGGCATCGTACCTCGTGAAGCAAAGAAAATTATTCCTGCCACTGGCCAGTAGGGGTGAGCTGACGACAAACTATCTTCCGCGAATAAGTCGCGAGCACGCGCCTACAACTATTATGGTGCTCGAGCCATCACAGTGGCCGTCCAATGCCTGCAAACATTTAGCCTTGTTTATTTCATTCTCAGATTTATCTCTTAGCGTGGGGTATAGTCGCACGAATATCCGGCGATGTGGAGACACCCTCGGAGTACCTCTAAATCAGCTAGTTACCTTCTGAATAACGATTCGGCGGCGACGGTTTTGCTTCTGTATAAACACAGCGCAATTGAGAACTCCGCCGCCTGAATTCCATTATTTGGTCGCTCGCCCTCCCATAGCGCCGAATTGTCTTACCCCACAATCAAGTCGCCTTTTTTTCCAGCCAACTACGCAATAACCACATAAACCACCTGGCATTCAACTACCAGAGGTGATTGTGCGGTCCTTAAAACGCTCAAAATTTGTCCGTAAACACTACTCATAAGGGAAAAATACCTTGTCGGGAAAATTCATTTTACCTTTCGGAGAGAGAATATTGTAAGGATGAAATTAAAACATGTTTAGAATATTTGCGCTATTTAAAGGCGTGGGAAATATCGTAGCACCACTTCCTCGATGAAATGACCGAGCAGCATCCCTTGATGCTAACCACTTCATCGATTGGCGGTGTGTATGGAAGCGTTACATAACATCGCACCCGTCAGGAAAAGCATCCTTCCGGTGCTGGCTGCGAGCCTCACTCGGCTGGTGTACGGTAGGCCTGAAGTGAGACACGTGAAAAATTTCCGAGGAAGGAAAGAGCTGGAATGGGTGGGCAGAAGAGGCCTAACTTCTTATGGGACATCCGTCACCGGTGTACAGCCACGGATAAGGTCCGCCGTAATGAGACATCAACTTTTCAAGAAGGCCAACGCGGCAAAGAGGTGTCCTCAGGAGGTGTCCTCAGGAGAGCCAGGTGGAACAGAAACAATGCGGCCAGTATATACATATCGGGACTTTTATGATTCACGCAGCTGCGCGCGAGCGGCATCATATGCTAGCTCGGCAAGCCTGATCGCATCATGGGCGCAAGTTGTCGACGGCGAAGCTGAGCAGGTAGTAAAATGTCTGTTGCAGATTTAGTAAGGAAAAGGAAGAGGACAAAGGCGGCTAACCGCCAACTATCATTACTATTGGGGGAACGAGAAGGAAACTAATAAACCTTGGGGACGGCTCAGCCGTGGCCTCGCGTCCGCCTCCCGTTCCACAACATTATGGTCCTTGCTTCGCTGCGCTCCCTGGTTCTGATGACTGGCAGGTCGTAGAAAGACTTCGAATTTCACGGGCCATCCTCCGGGTGGGCCCAACTAAATTAGCCAGTACAATTGTTGGCGCCTTGCAATCGTCAACAGCGAATATCAGTATGCTGATAGATTTGTGCCGTGAGGTAGAACAAAAACAGGATCAACTTCGAAATCTTGACGGGATGATTCAGAAGCTTCTCGACTTTGACACCTTCGTAAAGGACTTAGAAGAGGCCGACGAGTACTCATACACGGTCAGTCGCGCTAAGGTTCCGCTAAAGGGGCGAATCTCTGAGGAAACTTTGAGAAAGGCGGGAACCGTGACGAAGACTTTGCCGCCACCTCAAAAGAAGCAGGGGCCTCTTGGAGATGGCACCTCCCAGAAAAAGAACGCGGCCAGCACAGTCCTCCCCTTCGCAACCAGGGCTGCCTTTGAAACCGTGGGTTCGTCGTCATCTGTGGAAGAGAGGATAGACCAGCACAGCGACCGCACATATCTAACTTCGTCGGTAAACCAGGCCGCGGGATGTACCAGAACGACCGGGATCGGCCAAGCACCTGGCTCCGTGGCATCCCGCCGAAGCAAGGACAAAGCATGCCAGACTCGGATGCGCTCAGGGCCAAGACCAAGAAGCCATCGCGCATAGGAAATAGTCAGATCAAGACAATAGATGAAGGGCCTATCAGTGGTACCGGGTGCAATTACAGCAAGGCATTCACTCGTGCACTGCAGTTGCCAAACGGGTGGCTCGGCAGCAATTCTCGGAACACGCAGATTCAGGCATGTGAAAGTGAAGCGTTCGTTCGATTACTAGAAGCAAGGAAATCCAGGGCAATGACAACGATACAGACAAAAGTGCGAAAAACGCAGCCAGGGCTCAGAATGGAACATCGAAAGCGAACAGAAAAGGGAAAAGGGACCGCTGACCAGAAGATTGAGGCTGCATCCAGAATACGATTTATCCATGCTCACTTCAGGACTAATTTTGCCTCCTGCGCCGGGCACTCCGGTTTGAGCAAAACAGCGTGCCCCATCGTAGCAAAGAAGGTTGCAAGAAGAAGGCATCGTGCCGCGAAGCATAGATGGAGGATAAGGGAGGATGTATCTTCCACCTCTCGTCTACAAAGGAATTGACATCGGATTACCCATCTAGGAAAACTAGACTAGTGTGTTCTGCACTCTCCCACTAGTGTCGCCGTCGGGGCTGGGAGTATGTTGCGGATTTGGAAAGGAAGAGGAAGAGGACAAAGGCGGCTAACCGCCAACTATCATTACAATCGGAGGGACAAGAAGGAAGCTAATATACCTTGGGGCCGGCTCAGCCATGGCCTCGCGTCCGCGTCCCGTTCCATAACAATGTCCATTGGCAAAGTCGGTTCCCGACCGTACAAGAGACAAAAGGCGGAACAGCCGCTGGTATTACCACGTTCATTTGTAAGCGAATGTGACATGTTGAATTACTGCGTTTCAGTGCATGTGCCTGGATGAGACGTAAATGGCCGCTGTTTCGGTGCGGGTTCGAATTAAGCGTTCGATCAAACGTTTTGCCCGAGGACGATACGCTCTGGCCAACGTTTGTACGGGGGAGTACCAGCGAAGCAAACGACCTGGGATAAAAAGGAACGCCCACGGTCTTTGAGCAGTTTTTGCGCAGAAACGTGCTGCAAAATGATGTTTTCAAGGAGCAAGTCGGACTTCTTCGCGGAGGAGGAAGGCTGATTGCGATGGGTTAGAGAGGGCACATTCGAGGCATTCGTTGCTTGTATGCAAGGAAGAGTCGCAGCGTTGCTTTTGCCTGCGTGGGAGAAATCTGATATTGCCAAAAGGCACGCATCGTCAGAGTTGTCAGCGTTGTCAATCATAGCGACGGGATTTCCGGGCAGACAGTCATCGTCTTTTTGCTAATATCCCCACTTGCGAACGAAGGAAAAGGTGTACTCTTGTTCTCGTAGTGCCCAATGACCATTCCACCAGGTTGGGCCTTTTAGAGACGACACCCAGCAAATTGGGTGGTGGTTTGTCGCTACGCTTAATTCGCGAACGTATAACTACCATTTTATATTTTCCGACAGCCCACACCAGCGCAATACACCAGCGTTCCATAATGGAGCGGCTGCGTTCTGCCGTTGGAAAGCAGGTGGCTGACGTACGCAATCACCCGCTCGTGACCACGCTGAACTTGACCGATCCCAGCCCCTATTCCGTGGCCAGTGGCGTCAGTGCATACCTATGTCGGAGCAAAAGGGTCAATGTGGCCCAAGATTAGCGAGCTGGTCATGGTGTCGACGAGGCGAGAAAAAGTGGTGCCTTGCGCATGGACCCAAGCAAACGGAGCATCGTTCTTCATATGCTCAGAAAGTGGTCGAACGAGCGAAGAAAAGATTGGGACGAAGTGGTGGAAATAGGAGGACAAACCGCCAAAACTGCGCACGTCTTTTCCAGAACGTGGAACAGGACATTTTTGCGCAGCTTCAATCTCGTGTTTGTCAAGTTGCACTTTGTTAGCATAAGCAAGGTTGCCGATGATGGTAATTTGCTGTCGTCACAACGTCCGCTTAGAGGAGTCAAGTTGAAGTGCGGCGCTGCAAAAAACGGACAGGACGTCCGAGAGACATTGGAGGTGGGTCTGAAACGTTGGAGAAAAGACGATCACGTCGTCGATATAGCAAAGGAAAGTACCACCTGAAAGCTTGGAGAAGAGATTCCAGCATTCGCTCGAATGTGGAGATGGCATTACGAAGCCCGAATGGCATTACTCTGAATCAGTAGAGCCTCTTCGCTGTCTTTTTGCGGTCGCTGTCGTCGACAGTGACCTGCCAATAGCCGTAGCAATGGTCAATGGAAGAGAAGTATGCAGCACCATGAAAGCAAGCGAGCGCACCATTTATTCTGGGAGGGGATAGACTTCCTTTCTTGTGATTTTATGAGGGTGCCGGTAGTCCACGCAGAATCCCCATGTCCAATCGTTTTTGTTAACGAGAACAACGGGTGATGCCCATGGACTTGGTGAAGGCGCAATGAAGCCTTCTTTGCGGATTTTGTGCAGCCCTCTTTGGACAGCAAGGCGCAAAGTGTGGGACACGAGATACGGCCTTTTGCGCACAGGGCTGGCATCTCCGGTGTTAATACAATGATGGACGATGGATGTCTGGTACTAAGAACAATCACTAAAAATGGAAGATGTCTCGGTACGACTGCAAAAGGCAACGCAGTTCTTTAGCTTGCGTTGGCGTCACGTTAGGTTGTGGCAACTGTGCATAGAAAAGAACGAGAAAAAGTCCATTGGGGGCACCCGGAGCGTGTGCCCGGGGAACGAGACCAGGGACTGTGGCAGTGTGTGCCAGGGCTTAGGGGAAACCCTACTTGGGAAGACGGGCTCGGATCTCACTCAAGGTGTGGTTTTCGGGGACATGGTGTCTTTCTTGGAAGCCGCGGCTGGGCTCTAGGAACCCGGTACCACATTTGGCGGCCTGAACGTGTGGCCAGCCGATGGTGTTCAGGAAAGACATTGCGGTCGTCCTCCTCTTCTTTGTAGAGCGGGCGTTGTTTCACGTCAGTGATGTCTCGGGTATTACTTGGTAATTCTCTGGAGATTTTTGTGTCACTTTTCTTGTAAGCAGTAGAATGTTCTTCGTGGTAATGCGATGGCGGTGATAGCGGTGTGCGTTTTCTCGCTTCGTGGTGCGCGGGATTCCACCATAGAGCAGGCTTCGCCGTGGCGCAACCACGCGTCTGTTCGACGGGGCCTCTCGAGCGGTCGTCACGATGCCGGCATTTGATCGGATGCTTCGGGGCTCGTCGCTACCTCGGGCTCAATCGCCCACCTCTGCGAAAATGTTGTGAATCATTTGGAAAATTTGCAGGTGGGGCCCGCTGGTTCCGGGCATGCGCCAACCACGAGCCTCGAAGCACCGCAGCGCGTGCCGTCGTTTCACCCGAGTCTCGCAGTGCCACGGTCCTCGGGCTCTAACGACTTTGGATCCCTAGTGGACTTCCTGTGCGACCCCAATGTTTAGAAGAAGGCTTCGGGTGCTTCGGACGAGTGCGTCTGGAACAGTGTTCGGCCGGTTGCCCTGAAGGCCTCGGCTGGTCGTTGGTGGCGCCTCCAGAGCCCGTTCGCGTCCTGGGCCGACTTCGAGGCGTGCGTCCTGACGCAGTTATTTTCACGCGACAACGAGTACCACCTCCTTCATGAGTTGTATGCACGCAAACTACACGCGCGTTAAGGATTGCTGGAATACATTCGAGCTATTCAGGAGCTTTTTGAAAGAGCTATACCGGGCGTGTCTGACTTGGAAATGGAAAAAGCACGTCTTGCGGCGTTGCCACCTGCGCTTCCGACATTTCCCGCACGGTCGTGATTTCTCCAGTTCGGAGTAGGTGGCGCGATCAGCTCGGGCTATCAAGGATGCTCTGATATCGGAGCTGAGTTATGTACGTCGTCCGCCTGTAGGGGAGGCACTTGAGCCAGCTTGCGAATTGAGAAAACCTATGCGACTTCGCAACAACGCGAAGTTCACAGCCGCGTACGGCAGAGGCGGGCTTCAATTCCCCCCGCGTAAGAGGTCCTACTGCCATTGGCGGCAGGCAGTTGGAGCGCGGAACACAACTAGATGGTTGGGACCTCCCCGCAGAGGTTAGAGCTAGGGTTCCTGCGTGGGGAAAACAGGCCATATTTACAGGCAGGCCCACCGCTCTCCGACCCGAGTGCCTCCCTTTGGAGTCGGCAACAAAACCCTCTGAACTCCAGTCATCCTTCTCGTCCGATTGTCGAGATGGAAGGGAAGGTGCAAATGTAAGTCAAGCTGGCGGCTGTTACCGATGTGGACAGCCTGGACACTTCCGTCGTGACTGTCCTGAGGTGATGGGTCGTCGCAAAAATATCAATAGCCATCAGAAAAACGAGTACTGCCCGCGGTGCTAATGGACACCGAAGCATCGCTAAGGGCTCCGGATATGACGAATGGCGAAAGCGTGTGTTTTTGCCTCTGCTTGTCGTATTTAAGCAGAGACACAACACATAGCACCGCATGTTTCTGTTGACGTGCTTGAAACGGATGTTGACGCATTGATTAAGACTGGTGGCCGTTTGTTGCTAATTACCGATACAGCCTTTGAACTTTTCCGAGGACGTGGTGTCAAGTTCCGAATGCAGCACGCGTTTGCAAGTGGCCAATGGTGCTGCTTTTCAAACGCGTGGTGCTGTGCGCTTGCACATTTCTTACGCAAGCAGAAGGTGTCGGCATCGGTTTACGTACTGCCCGCGCGTGGCGGTGCCCATGATTTTTGGGAGAGATTTAACTATTCGCGAGGGCCTACTGCTTGACGTTAGGGGTGGTAGTTAGAGATTGAACAATGACGCAGAATTGATACCTATTGTCGGGTAAATGCGTATCTGTACCTTGCCAAGGTCAGCCGCAGTGCAACGAAATGAGCGTTGCCTGAGCGAATCAGGCAGCTGCTTTAGGAGTGTCCTTGCAGTTACTATGAGCTTGAGCAGCTGTCCTGTGTGCTGGAGCCGCTTGCTGAAATCTTCACGGAGGCCCCTGGGTGGCCAACCGTTGTCCAACATGGCAATAACACAGGGGATGCGCCTGTTTGGAGCTGCGATCCACGGCTGCTCAGCACTCAAAAGAAGGCGAAACTGTACGTCGCACTTGACGAGATGCTGAACGCAGGGGTTGTGCGGACGTGGCAGAGCGCCCACGCGTCCGCGGTAGCGTTGGCGCCAAAACAATATGGCAGTGTGTATCTCTGTGTCAATTACCGCCGTCTCAACGACGTAACTGTGAAAGACACGTATCATTTTCCTGCCATAGAGCCTATCATTTTCGCGCTTGGTATTACACGCGTGTTTAACACTCTAACTTGCTCAACCGGCGTTTTGCACATTGAAATGTACCCGCATAATATTCCTAAAACATGTTTCGAGTGCTACACAGGAATTTTCGAGTTAGTCCGCATTCCGTTCGGTCTAAAGAACTCCCCGAGCTCGTTTCAAAGATTGATTTATACCGTTCTTGACGATGCACGTTATAATACGCGATGGCCTACAAGGCTTACCTAGTCGTCTTTTCGCGTGTCTTTGAGGAACATCTCATTTCCCTGAGAGACGTACTTGACCTAATGAAATGCGCCGGTCTCACCATCTATCATAAAAAGGTTACGCTTGCGATAAGCAAGGTTGACTTGCTCGAATTTGTCGTAGAAAACAAAGAACTTCGTATTAACAATGTCAAACTAAAGGCAATCACAGGCTATCCGTATCCGCGTGACGTTAAGAGCTTGCAGCGCTTCCTGGGCATAATAGGCTTTTACCGTAGCTTCATCTCTTATTGCGCAGAGCTGTCCCTTCCACTGAACAAGCTTTTACGGAAAGGCGTGAAATGGCAATGGGAGGAGGCTGAACAGCAAGCTTTGGAAGCAATGTCTCGCCCAATCGCAGAAACAGCAGCGTTAAGGGCACCGGACAGTAACATGCCCTTTGTCTTCCAGACCGATGTTAGAAACTATGGACTGGGCGCAGTGCTGATGCAGGAGTTTGATGGCGGGCTCCGTCCACTCAAATTTTCTAACCATACACCACTCCTGCTGAGCGCAATTACACTGTCACAAAACGAGAGCGTCTAGCAATCGTGTTTGCAGTAAAGAAATTTGACATGCACCTAGACGATGCCTCTTTCACAATTCAGACAGTCCGCATGGCATTGACGTGGCTGCAGCGTTTGTGGAACCCTTCTGGTCGTCTTGCGCGCTGGGTGCTTGCGCTTCAGCGCTACGATTTTACCATCCAGCACAGGAGGTGTTCGCAGAATCGCTTCACTGACGCGATATCATGCGCGTCCCTGCCGTGATCTTCGGGCGGGGATGTGCCGGCGATGGTGGCTGCGGTGGATGCTAACGCCCCCTGGGGTACGCTGCTGAGCAGGGTAGATCTTCTTGCAGGGCAACGTGCCGACGGAGTCGGACGTAAGGTCATTGTGCACCTCGGGTCACAGGGCACTGCTCCCACCTGTGACAGCGGTGAGTTTGATTCACATGTGCTGGCAGACGATGGTCTCCTGCTGTGGTATATTCTGCAGGAAGATGACGTGCCCAATTCCCCATTCCGCACCGTTGTCCCACGTAAGCTTCGAAGAGCTTTCATCTGTTAATTTCACGATTCAGCACTGGCTGAACACAGCTCTGGCAGCAAAACTTATGAGGAGTTATGTCGGACTGTTATGTCGGACTGTCACAAGGTCAGGCATGAGGCAGGCAGTACGCCAAGAGCTGTGAAGAGTTAGGTGCGCGCCTGGGTTGATGCAGTTTGTCGAGAGTAAGAGCCCATGGCAAATCGTTGCTTGCGATAATATGGGCCCTTACCCACGCAGCCCACGCGGTATTTGTTATTTGTGGGGACGGACCATTACACAAAGTGGTTACAGCTGTTCCCGCTACGTTCAGTCATTAAGCAGAGCCTATGCAGATGTCTCATAGAAGTGTTTGAGCCGTGTGGCTTTCCTGACCAACTCATCATAGATAGCCCTTCGTATTTTCACGAGAACATTGTTTGGGGATAACGGTCCATCCGTGGGTGTGAAACTCAAGCATACGATCACGTACCACCGACAGGCAAACATTAATGAGCACGTAAATCGCAATCTCAAGACAATGGTGATTGCCCACACGGAACAACATAAGGATTGGGACGCTAAGCTGCCGTGGGACTGCCTTCGCCACTCGGTCCACGCCGGGCTGTTTGAAGTACGGTCGGGAGATGCCAATTCCTCCCGACAGGACTCTTCTACGAACAGACATAAGTTTTGGGCTGTCGCCCCATGCTGTAACCCTCCGCCACCACCTATGTGATGCGATACAGGCTGCCCGGGAGCAGTTTAACGTTGCCCATCTCCAGCAGTTGGACCAGTAGAGCCGGGGCCTTCGATATATGCAGTTTACGGTTGGTGACCTGGTTCTCCGGCGCACTCATCCGCCAGGCGACGCTTCACGCACGTTTGCTGCGTCGCTAGCAAATAAATGTGATGGCCCCTTTGCCGTAAGCGAGAAGATGTGTTCTCACATATCTCTTGCGTGCCTGCAATACGGGTGAACATGTCCCTGAGAACGTTTCAAACCCTAAACGGGACAAACGGATTGATCATGTTTTCTCTTTCCTAAGGACTCCTTCTCCTAGCGTTGGGCATGAGCGCTAGCGTATAATAACAGAATTATTCTTTGCTTTTGCCATTCACTTTTTTTTTCTTCTACGTTTATTCTTGGAGGATCCTTTCGATAAAGCCTTGATCAGTGCTTTATAATTATTTTTGGGTTCACCTTTAACGTAGTACCAGCTTGAATTCCTCATGTTTATTCCCTTTTCAATAATTATATTGTTTTTATGTTCTTCTGTACGCTCTCGCAGATGCCCCCGCCATCACGTAATATTTCTGGGGCCTTTCACGGGTGGGGTCATTCTAGGTATGCACGGGCACATTTTCATCTCTGGCTGCCCCGCGTGCCACGGCGTCGCCCTCCCTCAACACATCGCACCGTGGCCACTTGAACGGTTGCGGAGGCGGATCGCTCGGTTCGCTTGGTGTCCCACCTCCCGTGGGAACTCCAACCTCATGTCGAATGTAGGGATCCAGCAGACGATGTCCTAGAGGTTTTCCGGGGTCGTTTACTCTCGGACCGGCATCCCTAGGAACCTCCGTCCTTCTACACGACTGAGGAGCTCCGCCGCCGCCTTTGCCCTTACTGCCGCGTGCCACAAATTCACCTGCCCACACACCTAGCAGGTGCTCTGCACCGTGCTCGCATTACTGCCGCCATTGATGCAGCATCCGCTTCCGCTGGACCGCAAACCGAAGATTCCGTCACGGCCGCCTTTGCCCTGCTCCTCTCCTGCAACCCTCTTCCGGCCGACTATGTCATTGACATGGCCGACGAATATAGAGTTTTTGTTTCGGAGAGGGGGAGAGTGCGGCAACTGTGAATAGAAAAGGAGGAGAAAGAGCCAAGTGGTGGCAGGCGGTGCGTATACATGGGGAACGAGACCAGGGACTCTGGCAGTGCGTGCCTGGGCTTCGCGAAAACGGACGTATGAAGACGGGCTCCGCTTTCACAAAAAGTGTGGCTTCTGGGACTCGTTGTCTTTTATGGGAGACGCAGCCGATAGTTAGGACCCGGTACCACGAGGTCTGCTGCAACTATTTTTACTAGGTCGGCACCTGCTGGCGTAGTGGTCGGTTGTGGTGTTTCAATTTCGACTGGAGATGCGCCGAAGGTTGCAGCGTGAATGTAGTAATCACTAATTAACCCCAACGTAGTCATTTTCATACTAGGCGGAAGTCCTTTCGGGCAGACGCAGAAAATTCACCAACGGCAAGTTGACCTTGTTGTGTGGAACTGTAACAACAGCATAACGAAGGCTCAAGCTGTGCGTAAGCAGCACGCCGATAGGTGGCAGTACGTAATTACCGTCGTAAACTTGTGAGCTGCGCGACAGGGGAGCATAAGTTACTGCACTCGATACTAAGCGAATGCGCTGTTTAGAGAAAACCCTCTCGCCGAAAGTGTGATCAGCAGAGGGTAAAATTGGCATCTTGAGGCAAGGACACTAGTAGAAAGTCAATCAGGGTGGCGTGTTCTTATAAAAAATCAAGGCCAAGGATAAGGTCATGCGTGCTTGTTAATGTACCGTGTTTGATAATATTTTCAATGTTCAAGTACGATGGTTGATAATAATTTTACAACGTCTGCAACACTTACTAGTTGTGTGTTGGGCACTAGTTGTGTTGGGCTCACAACTTGTTATCGTCAAAACATCGAGCATAGGAGGTTTCGCCTGCGGTTTGGAAACCTTGGGACCTGCTCTTGCAAATTCCCCCAATGATAATACTATTTTATTTTTGTGAATAAATTTAAATTTAAATGGAAGCGTAAAAAACGGTGTTTTGACGGCCAGCTACAGTCATACGTGCAGATCATATTCCAATCACAAAGGTGTCCCTCCATCAGCGACTCCAATAAGATGTCTTGTTGGCGGCGTCATCAGTTTCCGTAAACTTATAAATACGCGCCTGTAAGTATAAGGGCACTGACAAAAATTCAAGCAACTTCAACGTAGTGTAGATGATTTCGTGTACCCGAGGTCAAAACTATTTTCGTGCGTGGTAGTTAATGCAGCGTCACCTCCGGGAGTCATATTTGTTAGTTTTCCGATGGAACGCGCGCGTAGCTGGCCCAAGATAGAGGGCGACGGCATTGTCGTGAGTGTGACTGACGTCTTTGCGGCGATGGCGAACGATTGAAAATCAGGGAGTAGGGGAATCACATTGATTTATTTGATTGATTTGAAGCAAGTCTCGAGGTGTTGTTCGAGGAATTAGAGGGCATTAAATGGGATGTAATAGGGCTTAGCGAAGTTAGGAGGGCATGCGAAGCCTTTACGGTGCTGAAAAATGGACACGTTCTATGTTATCGTGGTCTAGAGGACAGAAGAGAACTCGGAGTGGGATTTCTAGTCAATAAAAGTATAGCTGGCAACATAAACGAATAGTATAGCATTAACGAAAGGGCAGCAGGTTTTGTAATTAGGCTCAAAGAGATGTACAAGCTCAAGGTGGTGCAGGGCTACGCGCCCACATCCAGCCACGACGACCAAGCAGTGGAACGTTTCTATGAAGATGTGGAATCGGCAATGGCTAAAGTAAAAACGCAGTATACCATAGTTATGGGGGACTTCAATGCTGAAGTAGGCAAGAATCAGGCTGGAGACAAGGCAGGTGGGAACTATGGTCTGGGCTGTAGAAAGAGCAGGGGGGACCTACTAGTTGAGTTTGCAGAACGGAATAACCTACGCATAATGAATACCTTCGTCTGTAAGCGGGAGAGTCGGAAGTGGACCTGGAGGAGCCCGAATGGGGAGCGCAAAAATGAAATAGACTTCATATTATGCGATAACCCTGGCGTCGTGCAGGATGTGGAAGTGCTCGGAAGGGTAAGGTGTAGTGACCACCCTATGGTAAGATCTCGCATTAGGCTAGATTTGAGGAGGGACCGCAACAAGCTAGTACGAAAGAAGCCGATAAATGAGCTAACACTAAGACGTCAAGTAGAAGAATTCAGGATCGCGCTGCAGAACCGATATTCCGCCCTTAACAAGGAGGCCGAGCTTACGACACAGGAAGCCAGCGACAACCTTACACGCATTATCACGGAGTGTGCAGTGGAAGTCGGGGTCACTATGGCTAGACAGGATAGTGGTAAACTCTCTCAGGAGACGAAAGATCTAATCAGGAAACGGCAAACCATGAGAATCTCTACCGCAGCTGACAGAATAGAACTAGCCGAGATCTCGAAGTTAATCAATAAGCGTAAGACAGCTGACATACGGAAGTATAAGATGGAGAGGATCGAATACGCTGTAATGAAAGGAGGTAGCCTGAGAGCACTGAAGAGGCGTCTTGGCGTGGGGAAAAATCAGATGTATGCACTTAAGGATAAGCAAGGCAATGTCATCACAAATAGGGATAAAATAGTCACAGTGGCCGAGGAGTTTTACAGGGATCTGTACAGTAGCCGGGACATCCAGAATAATGCCGAACGAGACAGTAGTTCAGAGGAGATAGACATCCCACCAGTAACGACCGAAGAAATAAGGAAGGCTTTGAAAGAATTGAAAGGGGGCAAAGCACCTGGTGAGGATCAGATAACAGCAGACCTCTTGAAGGATGGCGGAGAATTTGTACTTGAAAAACTGGCAAACCTGTATACGCAATGCCTAATGACCGCAATGGTACCGGAATCTTGGAAGAACGCGAACATCATCCTAATCCATAAGAAAGGCGACATGAAGGACCTGAAAAATTACAGGCCGATCAGCTTACTGTCAGTCGTCTACAAGGTATTTACCATGGTAATCGCTAACCGAATATCTGCAACCTTAGATTTCAGTCAACCTAAACAACAAGCAGGGTTCCGTAAAGGTTATTCAACAATGAACCATATTCACACGATCAATCAGGTGATAGAGAAGTGCGCTGAGTATAATGAACCCCTATATATAGCCTTCATAGATTATGAGAAAGCATTTGACTCGGTCGAAACCCTAGCAGTCATTCAGGCATTACGGAACCAGGGGGTCGATGAGCATTATGTAAGAATACTAGAGGATAGGGGGAGCAGTAGGGAGGGCAGTAAAATACCTATAAGGAAGGGTGTCAGACAAGGAGACACAATCTCTCCTATGTTATTCACAGCATGCTTACAAGAAGTATTCAGAACATTGGATTGAGAACAGGTGGGAGTAAGGGTTAATGGAGAATACTTCAGTAACCTCAGATTTGCTGATGTCGTGGCCTTGCTAAGTAACTCGGGGGACGAATTGCAAAGCGTGCTTTCCGCACTGGGCGAACAGAGTAGAACAGTGGGCCTGAACATTAATATGCAGAAAACTAAAGTAATGATCAATAACCTCGGGACAGCACAGCAGTTTGAGATAGGTGGCGAGGCAGTGGAAGTGGTAAGCGAATATAAATTCTTAGGACAAGTTGTGATCCCGGATCCCAACAATGAGGCAGAGATAATTAGAAGGATCGGAATGGGGTGGGGTGCATATGGCAGACATTCTCAGATAATGAATAGCGGCCTACCATTGTCGCTGAAGAAGAAAGTGTATGACAGCTGCATCTTACCGCTACTCACCTACGGGGCAGAAACTTGGAGGCTCACTAAGAGGGTTCAACCTAAATGGAGAACGACTCAGCGGGCAATGGAGCGGGAAATGATAGGTGCAACATTAAGGGACAAGAAGAGAGCGGAGTGGGTCAGGGAGCAAACTGGTGTTAAAAACATATTAGTAGAAATTAAGCAGAAGAAATGGACGTGGGCAGGGCATGTAATGCGAAGACAAGATAACCGCTGGTCATTAAGGGTAACAGAGTGGATCCCTAGAGAAGGCAAGCGCTGCAGGGGGCGGCAGAAAGTTAGATGGGCAGATGAGATCAAGAAGTTTGCGGGGATAAATTGGTCACAGTTGGCACAGGACCGAGGTAATTGGAGAATAATGGGAGAGGCCTTTGCCCTGCAGTGGGCGTAGATAGGCTGGTGGTGATGATGATGGTGATGATTTGATTGATTGCTTCACGAAGGGATCCTTGGCCGATACTTCTTGACGGAGCATGGTGTGATGATTGATTGCCGGAAAAACAAACCCCACTATGTTTATGGTGCTCCAATTAGGATTGCCTGCGAAATCAAGCCTGAAACTGTGTTCCTTTTGCTACTTTCACTGCCAATTCTGTTTGCGACCGCCATAGATTGCTGGTGATGGGCAATATAGCTGCACACCTCAGTAACCTGTACGAAGTCGTTGCTACGTTATGCCAGGCTCGCCTCCCACTCAACTCTACGACATAAGTTTTTGCAAGGCCTAAACCAATCATGTTGGGCAACATAGTCGATTTTACGTGCTTCTGACCCCAGACAACATGGTTAAGAATTCTTGGGTGCCCTGCTCATCTAAAGAGGGGGCGATGCCTTGCTGTAGCCTGCTCTTGTTTCCGTCAATTGATAAGAGGTGTAACTGATGCTACTGCCTTACAATAAAACTTTTACAAAGGTACGCCTTGATTTTGAAGGATATGCACAGTCTGAATATTCAGACACGGTTTTATCCCAATTCTTTCACAATTTACTATACTTTGATGTGGCCACCCCCAACACTGTCGCGACTGATGGTAGTAGCCACGACGTAAGAGCTGCGCTTTGTTATCGCCAATCTGGCTAAACTGCAGTAGTGCCATACGCAGCCGCCTGCTATTCGTAGAAGAAGAAACTTATTCTAAAAGTGAATGGAAGTACATCGCCTACGAGTTGGAAGTGGACACATTTGCCCCGTACGTGTAGGGCAACCTTAACTTCACGTATAACCAAGTGTTTTCTGGCATGCCTACACGAAACACAGTACCCGACAGCTCGGGCTCTGGGCTCTTCATCGGCAGTGATGGTCCTATTGCGTGGTGAGCAGGTCAAGTCGCCTGCATGAGATCCCTAACTGTCTCTCACGCTACTCCACCGAGGCTTTCGCGTATACAAATTCCCACGCGTTTGCATGTGTGTGGTTGATTTTTCTTTTTCGGCACCGAGAGAATAGCATCGTTCTACTAACTCTCTTTAACCACATCATTCCATCCACGTTATTCAAACAATTAAGACTTTAATTTCTTAATCATCTCTTCTTCTAGACTTGCGATTTGTATCAGTATCGAAATGCATAACGAATTCAAAAATCAACGTCCGTTTTTTTTAACTTCATTTAAAATCTTCTATTCTGACGAAAACAATATGAACTGCTTCGGGAAATTATTTTTCTTGCTTAAAAGTTGGGAGAGGGGTGTTTTTTAATGGAATGATGACAAAGAAAGTGAACCCGTTGTAACGGCCTGTCTTAGAGGAATGCAAGCAAACTTTTTTTAAATGCAGAGCATTTCAGTAACTCATGATGTCACCGGCGTTCACGTCCGTCGTAGTCCGCACCGTCGTTGTCCGCACCCCTCCCCCTACACTATATAAAAAAAATACTATTCGGCGCCTGGTTTCGATCCCTCGACCCTGCGGGCGGAACGCAATGTACATGGTGCTCTACCCACTGCGCCACAAAGCCGGTACAGAATGGGAGGCTACGAACGCGCCTTATGTCGTTGACTCATTCAAACTACGTCAAGAAGCTGCTGATACAACGCATTCACTACCACAACTCCCCAAACACTAAACGTCAAAGCAATACACCTACCCCCTATGCGACGCATTTACTCGAGTCCCCCTCGCGTGGAGATAGGCCCAATTTTTTGTGTTTTCATCGAGTGTAGGTTGTAGATTAGCGTGCACCATTTCCAGAGATGTGCCGATAATTGTGGTGGAAAATATGTTTTGTCGATAGTATTCAGACATATTCCATCTTACGTTTACAGCACTGGTACTTTTTATTTAAAATGGGCAGTTGAAATTCACGTTAACAATTTCTCTTTTTTCTTAAAAGTTGATCAGCTAAACCCTACCACCAATCATTTCTCTGGAGCATTTTTTGTGCATACTTTATTCAGCTGCGAAATAATATTTTAGAGGCGTATTCTGGTAGCAAACGAAAATAAAATGTTTTTCTGTCATAGCCATACTTTATTTTTATACTTTAAGGATTTCCATAGGGCACGGCAACCTTTCGAACACAGGAGTTTTTTTGCGTGCCGCATATAAATAAAATAGCCTGACCTTTCAATAAATGCATGGGTGACGTAGGAAATCCTTTTTTGTCATTTCAGAAAAGGCGGAATACGCCGTTATTTAAGCAGTCTGACCAGTGGATATAAGCACTTTGGTATAGAGGTGCGCTGGAGGCCCTCCGGCTTGACACAAATCGGAACGTAAAACCATGGAACTGCCACTTCTCTTGGCACTCACTTTTTCAGCCTTCGGTGCAACAGCCCGTGCGGATACAAACTCAGAGAATCCTCAATGTGATTTCCAAAACACCAACGGCAAAGTGGATGGGTACGAAGTGAGTAAATAGTCTCTTACTGTAAAATAGGTCTTGCTAGATTTGCGTTGTAAATTCGCGATCGCAATGTGGTCAATGCGGTGCACGTTTTTTTAAGCAGTTGGAGTTAATGAGATTTCTTTAACGAATTAGGTGCCACAAACATTTTGTCCCTTTCTCGTAGAGGAAACTAGGATGACAAAGCCTAGACCCAGCAACATTAACAGCTTTGACGGCAAAGGCATCCTTTCGCTGGAAAGCAATTGACAGGCTGTTGCAAATGCTTATAAATGCGGCAATAATATTAAAAGTCCGATTGTAAACTTGTGTGTACAGCGGCTGCATAATTTTTCTCTAACACCTTCCAAAACTTTCGAAGTCGCATTCTAGAGGGCAGGCGGTACGCTAACGTAGTTAACCGGTAGCCGAAAAAAGAATGTAAGCAAGCAAATCTGGAGCGCTGCAAAAGAATATCGATTGAACTAGCCATCAAGGTGCCAGGAGAAATGCGCAGGAAAGTATAGCGAGACTGTGAGGCGGAAAGCTGGAAGAAGTTTGCCGTACGAGGGTGGCTGAATAGCACCTCAATTTCAAGGAACGGCACCAGGTCAGTACGGAGGACACTGCTGTTCAGAGCCCCGTCCCCCCTACCCCCCCCCCCCCTAACAAATCATCAGCGCTTTACCTCCTGCAATCTCGGCATGAGCCAGTTTTTAGGGCTTCTATGCCATGCGCTCAGAGTGGGCTGCGCAATACCTCGCCCATTCCAGCCGTTCAGCTCACAGAAGTCTTGTAGTGATGCCATCCAACTGTGTAAACAATTTTTTGGAAAGAATAACCGCGAAATCACTGGGGCCGATAAAGTATTACAACTGTCTGCCGCCTTTTCCGTTCGCAGGAGGCTAGCGAGTGTAATACCATCGAGTGTACTACAGCGTCGTATTTTTATTGTGCTATACCACCATTCTCTTGGGGAGTACTTTGTTTATAAGGCTAGAAGCGAAACGCTTTGTTTTGATTGATGTGAATTGCAACTTCTTTTCGAGGGCCTGTTTCAATCAAAGGTGTTTTAGACGGATGCCATCAGCGCTGGCAAGTCTTTTTGTCTTATTGTGGCTTTGTTTTAGTTCACATAAACATCGCTGGGCCCCTACCTTTATACAAGACATCTCTAATGGGTGTGTACGCTAGCATTCGCTTGTGGGCGGCCGTACCAATACAGGCATACCTGTGGAATCATCTGCTACAGTACTTATGTGCACGTGAATAAAAGGGATGGCGATCTGAGCAACACGAAACGACCGTGGTTGCTTCTTTGACTCATTATTTCACCTATTCCTCAACGTACCATGGCTGTTCGCCATTCGCACTGACGCCGTGCCACCGTTCAAAACAGAAAATCTATCTTCGTTTTGCCGCCGCCAAACGCATGGCAGTCCAAAAGCATCTCCACAAAATAGTAAAAAAGTGGAACCGATTGTGTATGTAGGCTAACCCATGACTGCACAAAATAATTTAACCGTGTCCACTCCAAAGACGCTACGTTCGGAGCACCTTTATTTCGTTCAACATTTACTTGCATTTAATAACTATGTTCTCATTTCAGTTGGGTAAGAACAAAAATGTAGGCCTGACTCTTCCCGAAAAAATGATCAAAAAATCTAACCCTGCAAAAAAGATCTTAACCAAAACTCCTTCAAAGAAAACAAAAATTCTCCTGAAGTATGCATTTCTTTATTGCTTAGGAGATATCGTAGTGAGAATCGCATTATGGCACTGACAAAATCCTAACACTTCATGTACGATGTGACTGAATTATAGCAGACGATGTCTCATTTGATCATTTAAGCGGTGATGTAAGCTCTAGAGGGTAGCATTTCGTCACTGTTGTGTACACCACACGCATATTCACGTAAAGCCAATGGTCGAAAAAGAACGGCATCAGGGGGTGCTGCGTTACTAGTGATACAGAAGTGAATTTGTGTTTTGACGGCACATGGACCGCAAGAAGAATGTAAGCAATTCATTTCCTGGTACATGTGCTTTAAAAACGTTTGCTTCGCAGCCAAAGCCTTCTTTTTTGCTGAAAGCTCTGCACACGCTAGTTTTCCAAGTGAAAATTGCCCGGCGCCACCCACATTCAACTTACAACGGCCACCAATCCATGGACGGCATGAAATATATTTTTATGGGAGGCTCAAATAGTCTGTCTACTATTGTTTCTTTCAGTTATATCAAGAAACCGTGCGTGAAGGCCTACCTGTGGACCAAACGATCACATATTGCCTGTGCCTTGGCGGCATTGCACTATCTCGTTCTACAATCCCTTCGTGGGACTTGCGACGTCAGGGGATGTACAGTAGAACTTATTTTACAATGCGCGGAAGATTGGCCGACGCCACGTATTCGTAGTTCCTTTCCCCACAGTTCCTCAAAATAAAACTGAAGAGTTAGGGCGTCTGAGCCGGCAAACCTCAAGTGGCGTGTCCCCGCGTAGTCTGAAAAATTGTTTCTTCGGTCAATTCTGTTCTCCAGGGGTCAGAACGAAATTATACAGCGTTTTTTTTATCTTGTAGTTACATATTTTATAACAAAGAGGGCAGTGTGAAATCAGTTTGCAAATACTTTGTCAAAAAGTTTATAAGCTATGTCGGAAATACTGTTGCGATAGGAAATACCAGGCTAGTGTCAAACGCTATTTCGATGATGTGCTTTCTTTGTCTTAATATCGATGAAAGTTTGTATTAAACATTGGTGTTTGCCCTTAACAGAAATAGTACACAATCTAAGGCAAGCGGCAGGCTAGAGACTTGCGGCTAGCAATAATAAAACCATTCTACTAGGCGCTTGCTGAAGAGTAACAACAGTTTCTTTCACGGATAGCTGTTTCCAGAGCAATTTTATTCTTCCCTTGCTAGAGTACTCTTTCTTGATTGATTGATTGTATGGTTTAACGCGCCGACGCAGCGCAGGCGATGAGGCGCGCTGTAGTGGACGGCTCCGGATTAATTTTGACCACCTGGGGATCTTTAACGTGCGCCGAAATCTCGTACACATGGGCGTTTTTGCTTTTCGCCTCCATCAGAAAAGCGGCCGCCGCGGCCGGGAATCGAACCCGCGACCTCGTGCTCAGCAGCGAGAGTACTCTTTCTTACTATGAGAGAAGAGCACGAATATTTGCCGCTTTAAATTTATATTAGATGCTCCGTGTGCGTAATAAAATAAAGAGAAATCAAAATCGGGCTATTGCCGTCGGTGAAGTGAACATTCAGAGACACGAGGACAGTGCGAGATTGTCTTAAAACGGCACATGAAACGGAGTGATATCGTAAAAGTATCCGATGGGAAATACCGCAATACGGGCTTGCATTACAAAATGACGCAAACATGAAAGAAGTTCTATGCATCTTGTAAATGTGTTTAGTGCGTAAGCTGTTATAAACTCTGGCATTAGTAGTATTGTAAGAGGAAAGCAGGCTGGAACAAGGGAACGGTAATTCCAAGGCACGTCTCTTTACTCAGCCCGCAGGGCACTCAGTGACTCGGCAGCACAAGCCCAGACGATGATGATAATCTACAAATGATGATGATAATGGGTATGTACAGGTGAGAGATTGGTCCGACTAGCGAATGGCAATTAATTCATTCCATGAGTCTTCTTTATGAGTCAAGGCACCAATAAACGCTCACACATTCCCCCCCTCGCTGGGAAGCGGCCGCCTGGACGCTTGTAGCTAAGGCCCACGCTGGGTGAAACGCTTCATACGCGAAACATGGACGACTTCACTTCCACGTCTGCGACGGTCGTTGGAGGCAACTGCAGGAGACACTCTATAGTTGACAGGTGAAGTTTGTTCAATGACGGTGTATGGACCAATATAGCGGCTCAGAAACTTCTCGCACAGGCCCGGCGATCGTATCGGGGTCCACAAAAGCACCTTTTCACCGGGATGAAACTCGATGTTGCGGTGCTGGGCATCGTATTGAGCTTTTCGTTCCTGCTGCGTTGCTTCTGTGTGGATGCGGGCTAGGTGTCGACAGCGGTTAACCCGGGAGATGAACTGGTCAGAAAACGGGGTAACGGGAGAGACCGGTGCAGATAAGAAAGCGGTATCAATAAAGAAGGAAGGGGAACGGCCAAAAACCAAGAAAAATGGTGAGTAGCTAGTGGTGCGCTGAATTGCTGTGTTGTAGGCAAAGTTTACAAACGGGAGAATTTGGTCCCAGTTGGTGTGGTCTGGTTTAATATACATAGAGAGCATATCAGAGAGAGTCCGGTAAAAGCGTTCAGTGAGGCCGTTCGTCTGAGGATGATAGCTGCTGGTTGTTTTATGAATCGTATCTGCCGCTTGAAGCACTTCAGCCACAATTCGGGACAAGAAGGCCTTGCCGCGGTCGCTTAAAAGGACGCGGGGTGCACCGTGGCGCAAGATGATATTCTGCAGCAGAAAGTCAGCGATTTGTTGGGCGCAGCCAGATCGTAGAGGAGCCGTCTCGGCGTACCTGGTTAGATGGTCGACAGCAGTCACTATCCAGCGATAGCCGTTTGGTGTGCTGGGAAGCGGGCCGTACAGGTCAATGCCCACAGCTTCGAAGGGCGCCGAAGGACAAGGTGCCGGTTGTAGCAACCTGGCTGGCGTAGTCGTAGTGCGTTTTCGGTGCTGGCATTTGGTGCATAAAGAAATGTACTTTGCCACGCATGTCGACATCCCAGGCCAAAAGAAGCGACAACGAATGCGATCGTAGGTTTTGTCAAATCCGAGATGTCCTGCTGTCGGATCATCGTGAAATGCCTCTAACACAGTTACGCGTAGCTCCCGAGGTAGGACAGGGACCCACCTGGCCCCTGTAGGGTGGTGGCTGTAACGGTGCAGAACCCCGTTTTCAAGCCGAAACTTGTGGAGTTGGCGACGTAACCGGCTGTTGGGAGGTCGCGCGGAACCGTCTATCCGATCGATTATTCTGCGACAAAAAGTATCGTCGCGCTGTTTGGCTGGGAGACTGATGTCATCAACCGTGGAGTAAGCAATGGGCGCCATGGGTAAAGCAGGCTTGCTTGCCGGCGAGAAGCAGATGGCCGATTGCGATAAGGGACAGCGTGAGAGGGCATCTGCATCTAAATGCTTTTTGCCGGACTTATACGTGATGGTAAAATGATACTGCTGTAGACGGAGAACCCAACGGCCGAGGCGGCCGGAGAGGTTTTTCAACGTCGACAACCAACATAATGCGTGATGGTCAGTGACGACCGTACAAGTAAGGGCGGAACTTCTGGATGGCCCACACAACAGCAAGGCATTCCTGCTCCGTGATTGTATAGTTTTGTTCTGCCGACGTCAGTGTGCGGCTACCATAGGCGACCACTCGCTCCCTCTTGCGCGAATCGAGTTGCAACAGGACTGCACCGATGCCTTGACCACTGGCGTCCGTGTGTAGAACCGTTGGTGCAGCGTCATCGAAGTGGCAAAGCACAGGGCTCGACGTGACTGCGTTTTTCAGAGCTTGAAAAGCCCGTTCGTAATCTTCACTCCAAACAAAAGCTGTGCCAGAACGGAAGAGGTTATTGCGAGGAAAAGCAACTGTTACAAAATTTCGTATTAAGCGGCGGAAGTACGATGCTAGTCCGAGGAAGCTGCGAAGGTCTTTTTGCTGTAGCGGGCGCGGAAAATTTAGAACTGCAGAAATCTTCGCAGGGTCTGGTTGTATGCCGGTTTTGCTCACGATGTGCCCTAACACCTTTATCGATCTGGCGAATGTGCACTTTTTTGTATTAATCTGGAGTCCGGCATTTGAGAGACACGCTAGTACCTCGTCGAGACGTTGGAGATGTTGCTCAAACGTGGTTGAAAAAACAACAATGTCGTCGAAGTAGCAGAAGCAAGTTTTCCATTTGAGGCCGCGGAGCACGGTATCGATCATGCGTTCAAATGTCGGGGGCGCATTACATAACCCGAAAGGCATAACATTGAATTCGTAAAGCCCATCAGGAGTGGCGAAGGCCGTCTTTTCTTTGTCATCTTCGTGCATCGGGATTTGCCAATAACCGGATCGTAAATCAAGGCTGGAGAAGAACTCCGCTCCTTGAAGACGGTCGAGAGCGTCATCGATGCGTGGCATCGGATATACGTCTTTCCGAGTGATCTTATTGAGCGCACGGTAATCGACACAAAAGCGAACTGAGCCGTCCTTTTTCTCTACTAACACGACTGGCAATGACCACGGGCTCGATGATGGACGTATAACATCACGCTTGAGCATGTCAGCGACGTGGTCTTCTATGATCTTCCGCTCATGCGAAAACATGCGGTAGAGGCGACGGCGTACAACCGCCGAGCCATCGACCTCAATCTGGTGTGCGGCCACAGACGTTCGTTTTAGCGTGGATGAATTCATATCAAAAGATGCAATGTGCTTCTTCAGTACCTGAAGCAACTTTTCTTTCTGTGTGGTTGTCAGGTCTGGGCTAATGGTAGCGGTAAGAGCTGACAAACCATCCGAAGTAGTGAGACCGCACATGCCTGAAGACGTTAGGGAGCTAGAGACGACAGAAGCGGGCGCGACATCGATTACTGAAGCGATGGTCATGCCCTTTGGTAATAGAATGGGCTCACCTGTGGTGTTGATGACGGCCAAAGCTGCAAGTCCCCGTGAAAAGCGGAGAAGGCACGCCGACATGGCAATTCCTCGAGAAAGCAAGCGGGTTGACGGTGAGGCCACCACATCCCCGTCAGAAATGCTGCTTGAGAAAACCATCAGGACCTCTTTACTACCGGGCGCCAGAACGTGGTCAGCATGAAAAGTCAAGAACTGATGTCGCGGACTAGGAGCAGAAGGTTCGGTGTTCGTAATGTGAATTGCTGGTTGAGAACAGGAGATAATGGCTGAAGCTGACGAAAGAAAATCCCATCCGAAAATTAGTTCGTGAGCACACTCTGGTAGAACCGCAAATTCAATATGATGTCGATCATTTCCGATGAAAACACGTGCTGTACAAGTTCCAATAGGCTTTATAAGATGTCCATTCGCGCTGCATAGTGCCCGGCCAGTGTATGGGGTTCGCACTTTTCGTAAACGTGAACACAAATCCAAATGCATCACAGAAAGACTGGCCCCGGTGTCTACTAAAGCTTGCACAGACACACCTTCCACTACTACTGGCAAAATATTTGATGGGCGCTCTGGTGGAGTTGTGAGTAGTTCGACCGATGCAGTTTCCCCTCCATAAACTGCAGCACCTAGTTTTCCGATTGGCTGCCAGGGTCACGCACAACGGGGCGGAGAGGTGACACAAAACGGCGCGGAGGCGTAGGCGAACGGCGTCTCGTCTGATCACAGTAACCGCGGGAAGGATCACCCGAATCCTGAGGAGACGGAGAGCGCTGTCGAGGTGGATACGCACGTCCCCTAGGACCGTAGTTGTAGCGAACGTCGCGTTCGTACGGAGCGTACCCTCGCTGCTCATCTCGCTGGCGCCATCGACAGAAGCGTGAGATATGGCCTCGAATACCACAGTAGAAGCACACTGGGCGGTCATTAGGCCGAAGATCCAGACGCGGCCGCCAGTTTGTGTAGCCAGTCTGAGCCGGAGGCGGTGAGGAGACGGCTGCGACTCTACCGAGCACGGACGGAGGCACAGAAATTTCCATGCTCGAGAGCGGCGTTCGGGAAGCTGCTTCCGCGTAAGACGGCACGTCGAAAATAACTGGGGGCCTATGGCGTGGATTTCCCGTTATCGACGCCAATTCATCCTTGATAATCTCCCGCAAGTTAGTCGCAGGCTCGGAGCAGCGGTCTCCATGAGCACAGGGCGAAGCTTGTAGCTGGAGTTCCTCTCGGATTATGTTGCGTATTAAAACACGCAAGTCTGGTTCTGCAGGAAGACGAGCTTGTCCATGAGCTGGCTGGAGGCGCATTGCTTGAAGCTCATCAAGACGCTGGCATGTGGTCCGTATGTCGTTCACGGTGGATGGGTTTTGCAGCGCAAGTGCATTGAATGCGGACTCTGTGATGCCCTTGAGGATATGGCGAACCTTGTCAGCGTCCGACATGTCTGGGCTGACCCGATGGCAAAGGGCAAGCACGTCCTCAATGTACGATACGTACGTCTCGTCAGAGCGCTGCCAGCGGGCTTCAAGCGCACGCTTTGCTCCATCGGAGCGAGCAGATGGCGTGCCGAAAATCCGACGCAGCTTCTCAGTGAAGTCGGCCCAATCAGATATGCCACCGTGGTTGTTTTGGTACCACGTCTCGGCAACCTTCGTCAAGTAGAACCTGACGGTCTGTAGCTTAAACGTGTCGTTCCACCCATTAAATTGGCTGACGCGGTTGTACTGCTCAAGCCACTCCTCGACGTCGTCACCGCGGAGGCCAGCGAAGAAAGGAGGTTCGCGCTGGCGGCAGGTCACCATCCATGCCGGGGCAGGAGCGGCGGCATTCTGCGCTCCTTCTCGCTCCATCGGGCGGGTTGGGGGTAGCACAAGGCGTCCTGAACGAAGCTCCAGGGGTGCGGCCGGTTCGGGTAGAGGTCGGGGTCGAACGCAACCTCCACCACTTGTAAGAGGAAAGCAGGCTGGAACAAGGGAACGGTAATTCCAAGGCACGTCTCTTTACTCAGCCCGCAGGGAACTCAGTGACTCGGCAGCACAAGCCCAGACGATGATGATAATCTACAAATGATGATGATAATGGGTATGTACAGGTGAGAGATTGGTCCGACTAGCGAATGGCAATTAATTCATTCCATCAGTCTTCTTCATGAGTCAAGGCACCAATAAACGCTCACAGTATATTTTATAGGACGTGCAAAGAGAACCCATAAAGCGAAACGGTTCCATCCTAACGCGAACGCATCGAAGAAAAGTAGTTATAAAATCTCTATAAAACACCGACTGGTGCGAGTATATCACGTCAAGATGAAGTAGCAGGTAATGGTGTAATTAACATTCGGAAGCATTGCATTGACAAAAGAGGTGGACTTGTCTGTCCCCTGGGAGCAAGGCTCATCCGTGGGAATGGCAGGTGTCTGGGGATCTGCTTTTTCAGAAACTTAGACAAAATAAAAATAATGCACACCGTAACATAAAACACATACGAGAAACTGGCACAAACAATGCAGTGCAGGGAAGATTGATTTTGTGGCCTTTGGCTAAGGTCTTTGTTCCCAGTACTGATACAATGCCACATCTCTGACAGAGACTAGCACTGTCTTCTACTTATGAACAGACAATGTAGATTTCCATGTGACTGTAATGTGTGTCCAGCTGAACCCAACATGAGATCATAAAATTTGCCAAACATAGAGGAATACTGTAGTTACTCCTCTGAGGTGGGCAAAACAATGGAGGCAATATATTAAAGAAATATTTCTAGTGTGATAGAGGTCTCTCGTACTTCGAAGCTAGAGCTTTTATCAACTACTCTCCTGCCGTTCATTAAAATCTGGGCACAGATTTCCCCAAGCAGTTGAGAGATTCAAATAATTCTTTCAAACAGGAATTGCGTCTCGGCGGGAGTGTTTCTCACAGAGCTTTGTCCTATTTTACGGTGTACGTTATTATTGTTTCTCTGCCAGTGTGAAACCTAATATAAAAAGATAACTGTAAATTTTAATGGTTGCCTTTATTTGAGAGGAAAACCTCAAAGGTGGTAGCGCTTCATCATTTGCAAACACCAAAAATTTGGTTTCACCTCACTTTAATAAACCAAAACGTGGCATCGCAGAATTTCCAAGGGAAGCAGCCATTAGAACTTCTTGTGATATAGTGTTGAAATTTTTATTGAATTTTCCAGCAGCTCAAGTAATATTTGCCCAGTCCCTTAAAAAGCAGCCTCTCAAGCGCGCTTTGTCACCACCACCAAAAGCCCCAGTTCCGTACACGCGGTTACAACGTAAAATATAACTCTGGATTTACACAACATGTATGCTCTCATCTCGGTCTTTCATTTTTCAGATTTTCAAAAAACAACAGACAAGATTTTGGCTGCAAAAAAGAAGCCAGAAGTTCTCAACCGTTTTAAAAGATATACGGTGTGTGCACACAGGGATGAAAGCCACGTTATTTGATGGTCATGGAATAACAAGAGATCTTTTCTATACATATACCTACGAAAGTTCACAGGAAGCGATGTAAGTTTTGTTTGTTTATTGTTATATTAATAACCTCATGAGCACATGCTACTTGTGTTCGGGAAATTTAAAGTGCAGCTGACGAAAATATTTTGATCTAGCGAAATTTAGAGCAGCACTTTTAGTAAACAAGTGGCATTCGTAGTAAGACATCGGCAAACGGGATGCTTCGGCATTTACGCTCTATGCATTTACCTCCGAATGATCTCGTTGCCAGCACTATGCTAATGAATCGATATTATTAGCGAGCAAACAAAAATCATGAAGTGGCGACACGGCGACCTGATGTCTCTATTAAAGAAGCTTGCCTTGCGGGGCATATCATACAAATTGCAAAAATGTGTAGTGCCTAAAACAAGCGATGAGATAACCTAGCGTGGTTATGCCTCTTAAGAAGATACCAATAAATCACCATCATCATCATCATCACCATAATCATCATTTAGTGTACCCTTAAAAGCCCTTTGTGGGGTAATACATAACGGGGGGCAACACAATAGTACACACATAAGAAGAATACAAACAGTAATACCGGAACAATTCCTACATACATCCGTGCAGAGAAAGTAAAGACGTGCAAGCACGAGAACTTTTAGCGTAGTTAGGATCACTGCAGTTTTATCGTCATCATCATCATCATCATCATCATCATCATCAGCCTATCTACGCCCACTGCAGGGCAAAAGCCTCTCCCATTATTCTCCAATTATCTCGGTCCTGTGCCAACTGTGACCAATATGTCCCCGCAAACTTCTTGATCTCCTCCGCCCATCTAACTTTCTGCTGCCCCCTGCAACGCTTGCCTTCTCTAGGGATCCACTCACTTCCCCTAATGACCAGCGGTTATCTTGCCTTCGCATTACTTGCCCTGCCCACGTCCATCTCTTTTTCTTAATTTCTACAAACATGTCTTTAACACCAGTTTGCTCCCTGACCCACTCCGCTCTCTTCTTGTCCTTTAATGTTACACCTATCCTTTTCCGCTCCATTGACCGCTGAGTCGTTATCAATTTAAGTTGAAAACTCTTAGTGAGCCTCTAAGTTTCTGCCCCGTATGTGAGCACCGGTAAGATGCAGCTGTCATACACTTTCTTCTCAAGTGACAATGGTAGGCTGCTATTCATTATTTGAGAATGTCTGCCATATGCACCCAACCCCATTCTGATCCTTCTAACTATCTCTGCCTCATGGTTGGGATCTGGGGTCACAACTTGGCCTAAGCCTACCACTTCCACTGCCTCGCCCCCTATCTCAAACTGCTGTGCTGTGCCGAGGTTATTGAACATTACTTTAGTTTTCTGCATTAATTTTCAGGCCCACGGTTCTACTCTGTTCGCCCAGTGCGGAAAGCATTCTTTGCTATTCGTCCTCTGAGTTACTTAGCAAGGCAACGACATCAGCAAATCTAAGGTTACTGAGATATTCTCCATCCCTTACTCCCACCTGTTCCCAATCCAACGTTCTGAATACTTCTTGTAAGCATGCTGTGAATAACGTTGGAGTGATTGTGTCTCCTTGTCTGACACCCTTCCTTATAGGTATTTTACTGCTCTCCCTATGGAGGATGATGGTAGCTGTAGACCCATTGTAGATATCCTCTAGTATTCGTACATAATGCTCATCGACCCCCGGGTTCCGTAATGCCTGAATGACTGCTAGGGTTTCGACCAAGTCAAATGCTTTCTCATAGTCTATGAAGGCTACTTATAGGGGTTCAGTATACTCAGCGCACTTCTCTATCACCTGATGGATCGTGTGAATATGGTCCATTGTTGAATAACCTTTACGGAACCCTGCTTGTTCTTAAGGTTGACTGAAATATAAGGTTGCAGATATTCGGTTAGCGATTACCTTGGTAAATACCTTGTAGACGACTGACAGTAAGCTGATCGGCCTGCAATTTTTCAAGTCCTTCATGTCGCCTTTCTTATGGATTAGGATGATGTTCGTGTTCTTCCACGATTCCGGTACCATTGCCGTGATTAGGCATTGCGTATACAGGTTTGCCAGTTTTTCAGGTACAATCTCTGCGCCATCCTTTAAGAGGTCTGCTGTTATCTGATCCTCACCAGGTGCTTTGCCCCATTTCATCCTTCAAAGCCTTCCTTACTTCTTGGGTCGTTACTGGTGGGATGTCTATCTCCTCTGAACTACTGTCTCGTTCGGCATTATCCTGTATGTCGCCGCTAATGTACAGATCCCTATAGAACTCCTTGGCCACTGTGACTATTTTATCCCTATTTGTGATGACATTGCCTTGCTTATCCTTAAGTGCATACATCTAATTTTTCCCCACGCCAAGACGTCTCTTCACTGCTTTCAGGCTACCTCCGTTCTTTACAGCGTATTCGATCCTCTCCATATTGTACTTCCGTATGTCAGCTGTCTTACGCTTATTGATTAACTTCGAGAGCTCGGCGAGTTCTATTCTGTCAGCTGCGGTAGAGATTCTCGTGGTTTGCCGTTTCCTGAATAGATCTTTCGTCTCCTGTGAAAGTTTGCCAGTATCCTGTCTAGCCATAGTGCCCCCGACTTCCACTGCACACTCTGTGATAATGCGTGTAAAGTTGTCGCTGGTTCCTGTGTCGTAAGCTCGGCTTCCTCGTTAAGGGCGGAATATCGGTTCTGCAGCGCGATCCTGAATTCTTCTAATTTACGTCTTACTGTTAGCTCATTTATCGGCTTCTCTCGTACTAGCTTGTTGTGGTCTCTCCTCAAATCTAGCCTAATTCCAGATCTTACCATACGGTGATCACTACACCTTACCCTTCCGAGCACTTCACATCCATCCTGCACTGCAGTTTACAAGATTAAAAAAGGGAAGAAAAAGAAAAGAAAGAGAGGAGGGGAGGAAGAGAGGTGGGCAATTCCAACAAATTATCCGTTCTTTAGCCCGCCCAACAAAACAAAAAAAGCTAGAGAGAGCAAAGAACTTCCCGAGGGCAACAACGGTATCGGCTTTGATGATGATGATGGTTAGAGTTTTTTGGCGCAAGGTCAGCTGGGGCAAAGAGCGCCAAACAAAAGTTTCTAAAATAAAATAGTGGCTACTCAAGCCAAAACAACAATAAAATCAATTAACGGCAATGGTGATGGCTGGTATTTAGGGCCAGATTTGATTATGCGTGATAGGAAATGAGGTTTAAAAAATTCACATCTGACAAGTACTCAAACACAGGTTTAACGGAAAACATGGCATTGTCACCCAGAAACAGAGATGGATGTAGGGGAATATGTTGTCTGTAGAGTTCTCTGAAGTGTTTGTGTCGTGTTGTGTGAAGTGCCTTGCATGTGATTAGTATGTGCACTACGGATAGGGCCTCTCCGCACCTGCCGCACTGGGGTCTAGAAGATCCCGTTAGCAGATACGAGTGCGTCGTATGGGTGTGCCCTATCCGCAGCCTACCCAAGGCAACTTCCGTGTGTCTGTTGTGTGAGTCAGATGTGTACCGTCCCAAGTGTGGCTTTATTACATGTAGTTTGTTGTCTGTCTGTTCGTCCCAGTGTGTTTGCCATGTTCTGCGCAGGTGTTGTCTTATGTGTGGCTTCAGGTCTGTATATGGTACGGTTGTTATGTCTACAATGCTCCTGAGTGTAGCAGCAGCGGCCCTCTCGTCTGCCAACTCGTTCCCAGTGATTCCAGCGTGTCCTGGGACCCAGTAGAGGAACAGCTGATGCTTCTGTGCATACACAGACATTATAGTGTTAAATACAAGATTAACTATGTGGTTTTTGGAGGGTGTATGCGATGACAGTGCGCGAACAACACTCAAGGAATCTTTTGTAAATGATAGACTTCGGAATTTGATTTTCAAGTATGTTTCGTACAATCAGTAAAATTCCATATGCTTCTGCTGAAAAAATTGTTGTGTGGACGCTCATGGTTCTGGCTGCACTGAAATTCGGACCATGAGCAGCGCAGGAGACCATAGTCGAGGTTTTAGACGCGTCACTGTAAAATTCTGCAAGTGGGTATTTAAACTGCAGAGACAGAAAGTGCTGCAGTACTGCAGCTCGCGGTACCCGATTTTTGTCAAGTTTTATAAAAGAAAGGTCGGAGGCCACAGGACCAACTTTCCAAGGAGGTAAAATGTCTGAAAAGGATGATCTGTACACATCTAAAAACGAAGCGCTCAGATCCGAGGCTCGCTCTCTCACTCTAAGTGAAAAGGGCAGAGGAACGGATGGGCGATTTACAAAATGCACAGATGTGGATGTGTCGTTAAAGACGGCATAAAAAGGATGGTTATTCAGCGATGAAATTTTAAAAGCATAAAGTAAGTCCATGTACGTCCTTTGGTTCTCAAGGCTCCACTTATTACACTCGGCATACAGACTCTCGACAGGGCTAGTGCGAAAAGCACCCGACGCAAGCCGCAGCCCCAAGTGTAGCACTGGGTCAAACATTCGCAACGCTGTTTTAGTCGCCGACCCATATACCACACTGCCATAGTCAAAACGAGAGCCCACCAAAGCAGTATAGAGCCGTAGTAGGAGTTCTTTGTCGGAACCATACGATTGATGGGAGAGAACCTTAAGTATATTCATTGTTTTCAGACATTTATGTTTAAGTTTCTTGATGTGTGGAATGAATGTGAGTTTCTGGTCAAACACAACACCTAAGAACTTGTGCTCCTTGTTCACAGGAAGCGACACGCCATTCAGAGTAATATCTGGGTCCGTATGGACCCCGCGCTTCCTGGAGAACACAACGCAGGAGCTTTTTGCAGGATTCCATTTAAACCCATTCTTGTCTGCCCAGCCGGCAAGCTTCTTTACACCAAGCTGGACTTGACGTTCGCATATTGACATATTACATGATTTAAAAGATATTTGCACGTCGTCTACATACATAGAATAAGAGATTGTTGGTGGCAGTGCCTTTCCAAGAGAGTTCATCTTTACGATAAAGAGAGTGCAACTCAGCACGTCACCTTGCGGCACGCCATTTTCTTGGACGTGAACCTTTGAAACTGCACAACCAACTCTTACTCTGAACGTTCTCTCCGACAAATAACTAACATGGGTGCTCAACATATTACCCGAAACACCGAATGACCTGAGGTCACTAAGGATCCCATAACGCCAAGCGGTGTCGTAGGCCTTCTCGAGGTCGAAAAAGACAGTTAAGCAGTACTGCTTATGCACGAAGGCATCCTTGGTGTATGATTCAAGTGCAAGCAGTTGATCGTTCGTCGATCGCCCCACCCTTAACCCTGCCTGGCAGCTCTCGAGAAGACCATTGTACTCGAGGAAGTACACGAGCCTGCGATTGATCATCTTCTCGAAGAGCTTGCACAGGCAGCTCGTCAGGGCTTTTGGACGGTAACTTGAGGGGGATGACGGGTCTTTTCCCTCCTTCAAGAAAGCCACTACAATGGCCTCCCTCCAAGAGTGTGGAATGTGCCCCGAAAGCCATAGTTCGTGCGGGCTTTGGCACGCGTGGCAGTGCCCTACGAACCAGGAACCAGAAGGGCGCCGTCCTGCCAGCCTGCGAACGCACACCCGCTAACAAGCCTTTAACGTCGGTGTACCGGCAAATCCCCTTGCCCTAAGGACGATGATACGATGGACGAATCACCCAGAGTGGTGTTCCCCAATCTGGGCTCAGTACCTTAAATTATTCCTGAGAGAACAAGCAGTGTAAGAACGCGTCCGCAGACAGGGCAAAGAACGCAGCCCCCGTCTCCGAACAATGCGAGGCGGCATACCAAGAAGCTGACCTCGTGGGAACTGCCATCTTCCGAAAGAGGCAAACTGGACGAAGTGCCTTTACGTTGCGTCAAGTCATCTACAGCGAACCCCACGGAGCTGCAATGGCTTGCAAGGGGCGCCCCAGTCTGTGTGAACAGACGAGCTCTCTTCCGCAGAGCGGGGTTCGTGGAAGGCCGGCCGGGGCGAAAGGTTGCAAGTCGACATTGTAATGTAAGCCGTGTAACCTCTGAAGAAGCAGCCGAGCCGGCTTCGAAATGTTGGGTCTCCAGGTTTTGTATTAACGGCTGGGGGTGTAATTGTATTTAACAGACATGTAAAGAAGCAGCGAGAATTAAAAGCAAATAAAAAGGACGCTAAAATTGCGCGTAGACAAAGAAACGAGAAACAGAATATTGTAGGGTAATTTAGGATATAGGAGGTTAGTAACTCGCGGAATTTCAAATGGACTTGCTTTGCAACGACGGATTCTGGTGGTGAGTTCCACTGTTGTATTGCTACAGGAAGCAATCGATTTGTTGAAAGCGTTTGTGAAACCGTGAAGTCTTTGAATTCTCAACGAATTGAAGAGGCGATGTGATGAGCGCACGGGTGGAAATAAAAGCTTAGCACGAAGGTCAGGGAAGTGATAGTACAATTTATGGAATTGGCAGAGCTGTGAAATTTTGCGTTTTGATGCTAAGAGGGGCAGTCCGACAGATGCTTTTAGGATGGTGACACTCACAGTGTAGTCTTATTTGGATGAGATGGAACGGGTAGCGCGGTTTTGGACAGCTTCTAATATGTCAGCCAGGTACGTTTGGTGCGTGTTTCAAATGGAGGAGGCATATTCCAGTTTGGTACGGATGTAAGTTTCATAGGCTATTTTACAAATCGATGGAGGAGACAGGTGTAATGATCTTCTAAGGTAGTTCAGAGACTTCGAATCATCGGCTGTTAGTTTGATAATGTGGTTCGACCAATTTAGTTCGTTAGTGATGGTAACGCCAAGGTAGCGGTAGCTATCGACCTCAGATAGAATAACTGTACCTAAACAGTATGGGAGTGTAGTAATGAAGCGCTTCCGGGTGACATGCATCAACGTACATTTGCTAATATTTAAATTCATTATACAATGTGAGCACCATTTGCCAATTAAGGTAAGTCCTTTTGGATAACGGATCGGGCGTCACTGGTTGTGACACGGCGGTAAATTACACAAACATCGTCGAAAAGACGGATTGAAGGTGAAATGCCAGTTGAGAGAATGTTTATAAATATAAGGAAAGAAGTGGACCGAGTACTGATCCATGAGGAAAACCGGATAATACTTTAGTAGTTTATGAGCAGCGATCTCCAACACAAGGGAACTGAACGCGATCTGTTAGGATACAGGTGATCCATGACAAAATTAGCGGGTCGAGATGAAGACACGAAAGTTTTGACACTAGTCATTTATGGGGGACGCAGTCAAAGGCCGTTGAAAAATCTAAGTAAATTAGGTCTGTCGCGAATAAAGAATTGATGTTTAGGTGAAGGTCTGTGATGAATTCAAAAAATTGAGTTTAGCAGGAAAGGCCTGGACGAAAGCAATGCTGATATCCGAAGAAAAAGGAATTTCTTTCGGGGTGGTTTGCTATGTTCGAATATATGATATGTTCCAAACGTTTACAGGCAATGCATGTAAGTGAGATCGGGCGATAATTGGATTGGTCAGAGTGCTTACTAGACTTGCAAACAAGGAGAACTTTGTTTATTTTCCAGTCGTTCGGCAGAATATCCTCGCGTATAGACTGGGTAAAAAATATTTGTAGGATCTGGCTTTAAATGACGTCGGTAGCTTTTAGTATTTTCCCTCGTATGTTGCCAGGTCCAAGGGAGGTAGAAATTTTGAGCTTCTTTTTTAGGTTCATGATACCTTCAGGGGTTAATTCGATTGCAGGCATCTCAGTGAAGTCAAATCGTGGTAAAGCAGGAATGCTGGTCGAAGGTTTACAGGTAAAAAAGGAAGAAAATAGGAATTCAGGACTTCAGAGCGTTCAGCGACTTGGACGTTTGACCCGTCAGGATTGGTTAAGGTAATATTAGGCGACTGATGTCTGTTGGGAGTGAGTATTTTCTTGAATTTTTCTGGGATTACCATGGAGGATATCGAGAACGTGCTGGAGAAAATTTTTTTTCTTTGAGCACTTAAGGAGGCTGTTGTAATCTCACAAGCAGTTGAAGTAGTTCTTCCATTTCGGGGCAGTACCAGATTCTTTTGCCACTATGAAGAGGTGGTTTTTCTTTTGAGCTAGTTTTTTTAACAGACTTGTGTACCAGGGCCTTTCGATTACACCACGGATGCAAACCAGGCGTACGTAATTACTGATTAGGCTGAGTAGATCTTGTTTGTACAAACAGCAGTTTTCGTCTACAGACCTTCTATATGCAGTTTCATTTAGGTATTCAAAGAAGGTTTTAAGTTCACTGTTAATTCTAGAACTGTCAGCTATAATGTAGTCTCGAATTATTTTCTTGAATGCTGTCTGATTGAAGCGGAAATAGCCAAATTAAACAGGACATTAATCTGATCACTCAGCCCGTGCACAGGAGATAACGACTCGATGCTTCCAGAGTGAGAAGTCAACACCAGGTCGAGAGTGTTTGTGCCACGGGTTGCAAAATTTACGGTTTGCGTAAGGTCGAAGTTGAGTGCTAAGTCAAGCAAATCTTTTCACGGGCGAGATAATGTTGTTAGATTGACCCAGTTTATTTCTAGAAAGTTGAAATCCCCGCGAAGAATGTAGCTGGCACGAGGAAATTTAGAGGTTATATCTATAAGGACGGATTTAAGCTCATCGGTGAAGGAGGAGTCGGAATCTTGCGGGCGATAACACGATATCAGTACGTATGTGCGTGATGGCATGGATTAAGTGCACACAAAGGATTTCGTGTGTACAGTTGTTCGGGAGCTGGTAGGAAGATATGTTGCTTTTGGTGAATGCAAGGGCACCACCACCCTTTCGTTCATTCCTATCGCGTCGGAAAGCGGCGTAGGGGGAATTTGCTTGCAGTAGCTCAGAGCTGTTGATGTCAGAAGATAACCACGGCTTAGTGAAGATGGCCATGTCTGTGTTGTTGTCATCGAGAATAAATTCCACGGTATCTCTTTTCGACATGTAGCTGCGAACGGTAGCCATATAACCTGATTTTACGTGTTTACATGGTGCATGAATTGGGGTTAGTAGTGGCTGCTGGGGAAGGGAGAGTGGGGTCGGGCAGGCCTGCTGTGATCGCTAGGATTTAACTTCGAAGATTGAGTCTGATTGTGCGTCATGAAAAAATTGTTTATCGTTCATCTGCAGGGTATCAAATCTCATCTTAAAACAGGAGAAATTGCTTTGTTTCGCATACGCGTACAACGTTTTCCTTGCAAGACGAACCACAGACGAAAAATCCTCACGGACGGAAATTTCTATCTTTAGGTTTTGGCCCGGGTGACAGAATGCTACCTTTAACTTTAAACCGCGCAAGTTTAACAATGATTGGGCAGTTCGTACCAACCTGAAAATGCCCAAGCCTGTGTGCACGTTCGATGGTGCCTTTTGTAATAGGAATGTCAAGTTTGTCTGCACACAGAGAAATAACCCGCGATTGCGATTGTTCCCAAGTTTCGTAGCGTACATCTTCAATACTGAAGAAAGGTAGGTTATGTCTGCGAAGACGATTTTCCGAGTGGTCGCGTTTTTGCGCGATGTTATTTAATTGTGTTGAGAGACTAATTATTTCAGGTTTGCTACTCGGGTCAAATATCAGGGGACGTAGTTTATCAGCTTCGACAATTTTTTCAAGTTCGTCAACGGGGGTGAATACGCGACCAACCTAATTTTCAATTGAGGACTGCGCGGCACAAATTATAGCTAGCTCAGACAAAACAGTGTTTTGCGAAATTCGAAGGCGTGAGAGGGTGCGTGCAATGAACACAAGGGTCACGGGAGTCAGAATTACGTTGTCGGGACCAGAGTTCGGTTCAACGTTCCCAGAAAGGGCAAGTAAAAGAAGAATAAGGTGAGCCTTGGCACATAATCAACAGAGAGATTGGTACAGCAGTTTTAGCGTGGCATAAAATGTGTCAGTGGGGCACGACACCACAATTAACATTCGGTCAATAGAACATAAACATCTAGCACAAGGTAGGTAAGTAACCTGCGCAAAAAAAGACAGCGTCATGACCACGGTCGGTCCGGTGGCGTGGCCCAAGTGGGTCCAGGAGGGAGGCTGCTTAAATAGTGGTAGAGACTGACCCGCGCACGAAGTAGCTCTCCATGGCCAGGCGGAAAAGAGGGAGGGGGCTAGAAGTGCCGGGCTTGAGAGTGAGTTGTTTTCATTGTCGGGATCAAAGGTGAGCAGGTAGGAGTTGTCAATAGAATTTCGGCTAGGGATAACCGGGGCAGGGGTAGATCGAGGCGCCTCCGAGAAACGCAGCCGAGGCGACTGACGATAGGAGAAGAGCCTGCGCAAACAAAGGCGGCATCATAACCATGCTTAGTATGGTGGTGTGCCCCAAGCGGATCCAGAGGGAGGCTGCTTAAATAGCGGTAGAGGGTGACCAGCGCGTCCAAGTATTTCTAAGCATTCTTAATGATGTAGTGATTGCGAAACCATAATTGTAGAATTGTCAAAGTACGTGCTGCTGTTTATCGTCTCTGTGTTTTACCGACAGAAATGGTCTAGAGTAGTCAGAGTCGCCCGAATCTACAACCTACAAATGATTGATTGATTTGATTGATTGTGGGGTTTAACGCGCCGACGCAACTCAGGCGATGAGGCGCGCCGTAGTGGAGGGCTCCGGATTAGTTTTGACCACCTGGGCATCTTTGACCTGCGCCGAAATCTCGAACACACGAGCGTTTTTGCTTTTCGCCTCCATCAGAAAAGCGGCCGCCGCGGCCGGGAATCGAACACGCGACCAACCTACAAATGACATTTATAGAATAGGTTATAGTGAAAGGCACCGCGTCGTGCTGGGTAGAGACGCTGAACCTACTGTGGCTCGTGTGCTTCGGTTTTTTTTTTTTTCGTTATTATCTTCTTTGTATTGTCTTCGCGATGTTTTCTTACGTTTCCAGTTAGTATGGCTCCTAGGAGCGTCAATATTCGATTCGGTGTAGCGCACACACCGATAGTGAGGGTGTGGTTAGATGCTCCCCTGAATATTTGTTATAGGGCTGAAAGGATTTTTGTAGTACATTTTATTAAAATGCACTGAAACAAAACGCTTGCTTTCTTGTTAGTTCATTTATTTTCAGAGTCCTTGTATGTAAACACTTTCTTGCGTCGAACGCCAAACTTATTTGGGTTTTTGGTTATTAAGAAAGGTAGTATTACCGAATTGCGGCAGCTGGGGGATCTCGTGGCCTTATCCATTTAGGAAGACCGTGGGTAGATTTATTCAGATGGAGAAATTACGTATTTACACTTATTTAGTACGTTCTTTGTGGGATAATGTGCGTTTGAAAGATGACGTCCTTGCACAGCATTGATCCACCCGTTTTTATCCAACTATCTTCGTGCTCACATCCAGACACCCGATGCAGCATTTTAACGCCTACTGCGCCACTTAAACGGACACACATGCCAGTGTTCTGGGCAGAGGCGCTGTTGTTGTCATTTTGACAATTTCTGTGTCTCCCGTATCGGATGGGCTCATCGACCCGTTGAATTCGGACGAAAAGCAGCGGAGTGACATATCGCTGTCTCCCTTCATCAAGTCAACCTGCTGCCTACTTCCCGCCCTCTGTTCTTCTTGCAGAATGTCGTCTTGTAAAAAAAACAATTATTACCATGGGGTTCACTTTTGGGTCGCGGTTCCTAAGCTCTTCTTCTCATTCGAACTTTTGCTCATTCGAATACTGCCAGGACTTCTTCTCTATGTGTCAATTGTTTGTCTGCCAAGATTGTGAAACAATTCAAATTAGTGCGGCACCAGGTGAGCCCATTTTAGCCTAGACATGAACCAGCGACGCCATACTATTTATTCCAGGGACGACGACGTCTTTTTACCGATAAATTTACACGCGTATTATTATGAACTAAGACAACATAAATTTGGTGGACCCATTTATTGCAGTTTTTGCTTAATCTGCAGACGAACCTCATTCTCAGTTGCACATACTTTTTGTCCCATTGAGCCCAGTGTTTTCATAAGCCGTCGCGGGGGACAGTAAACAACTGACATAACACAGCTCCTAAATTTTTACGGTATCGACCCTTGTCATCCACTGCCCTCTCACTCACAGACCTGTAGATTAACAGAGCGCAGTGATTACACCATCTCAAACAAGATGCCATATAGGTTGTATACAAGTTGGATCCAGTTCCACCCTTTGTGAGACAAGCATACAATACTGCAAGCACATTATTTTATTTTGCATGCCCGAGTTCAGCGCAGCCTACACCGAGATGTTATCGTTCTACGATAACGACAAATAATCGGACGCCCCAAGTTTATGTCGTGCCGGAGATGGAGGCAATTTATCTCGCATTGAAAGTTCTGCCTCGCAAGATCGAGTGAAGGCTCCTTATAGTCGACAACACGCTGTCATTAGCTACACTACAGGACATTTGGTGGGCTGTAGACTCTGGTTGGGAAGTGCGGTCTGCACCCTGTTCTTCTCGAAGTACTCTGAACCCTTAGTTGCCTTCATGTACTTCAACTAACTAAACTACGTGATTGTCCAAGTAGGCACTCTCCGTCATCGTTTCCGCCGTACTGATATTGTATACGTCGCCCGCTTGAAATGGTGCCACTGCAGTAAATACTTACAATGCTGAAGTAGAACCTCCCTATTTTACATACCCATGAAATTCTTGCGATGCTACTGAAGTGAACAAAGTTTCATAATTCGTGGCATCGCTTACGCAGAGCCCCATAATGTGGCCGATGTAGTCGCAGAAAAAACTCCAGTCGCGTGATAAGAGAAAAACGTTGTGCTGCACCCGCTTCAAAACAGTGGCCAAGGACCAATTCACCAGCGTCTCCGGCGTCTCTCATTTCATTGCAGCAAGCCCATTCTATCTGCTACTGTCATAACGACATTTTTCTGGCCCGGTAGGGAAGTTGTCGTAGTTCTCTAAGGAGTCTTTTTATATTGAACGGACCAAAAAACAAGCCGTTACAATAACCCCTGCGAGTTTCCTCACCGTGATTTTGACTGGCGAATGCATTAGGCAATAAACCTGCCAAGAATATTCATGCAATATCCGAATAGGCGCAAAAAAGGCCCGCACAAGCACAAACAAAAGCTTCCTTCACCAGGATTTTTGACTTGAAGACAGGCATCTGCTTCAGAGACACATATTTCGTAAACAAATGGGTGGTTGCTAAAAATGCCATAATGCGTCATTTCCGGCAACCATTTGAATTTGAAGACGAAGATGTCCAAAGTTTCATTTCGAGAGAGAATTGTAGGAATTGACAGTACGTTTATACTTAACCGGGTCGCACAACGGCCCCAGCGCTTGAGGACGTAAAGTATAATATCAAGGGCGCTTGAGAAATAGGCAACTGGAATTAATGTTGCAGCCTAAAATAAGAACAGAGTTAACGTACACGTTGTAGACCGTCAGGAGATTGTACACACACTACATATGAATGTTAAATCTGTAGCACCGAACGATTTCTCCGCCCTTGGCTTCAGTAAACTCAATTTGAAGGCACAAATTCACATTGCCTTTATACAGATGTCCTAGGTATTACGGAAAGAAAGGTCGCGTATTATTTTCTGTCAGTATATCAGGCAAATTTAAACTGAATCCTCTACACTGCACTGCCATGCAGGCGAAACGTGTCGCTAGTTTGTATCGGCATAGGCCGCTCAGCCATGCTTCAAACTTTGGTGACGGAGCTAGAAACCTGCAAAACCATGTAAGAACTTTCCAAAACAAATGTAATTGAACAAAAAAGGCTCTATTTCAAGATACAAAACAATGGATAGGTCTGGCTGGCCAAGTGGAGTCAATTCTTCAGGAGTAATCTAGCGGCCTACTGTAATTTTCTCATTTAAAAATTTGTTTTCGGAGATTTAACATCTACGTACGATTTGTTATTTTACACGAATGCGAAGCGAACGCGTAGCGTAAGCAAGCACTTGCTTTTTCCTAAACAGGGAACACATTTGTGATGCTCTTATTCGCTCCTACATTTTATCCTGCAGTTATGCACGTAGAAGCTATGAGTTCAAACACACTTCTTTTTTTGGAAAATGTGTTATAGCGTATGATGCAATCACCTAAAAAACTATTTTTTCCAAGATTTGTGCCACGTTTGGAACCGCTTAAGATCTGGTTTTGTGTCCTTTTGGCAATGGTGGGATTCGTGTTGGCCTTAGTGGCGTCTTTGCCTACGTGTCCTAACGAGGTCTAGTCCAGGGGATCTGTGCTGAGTATCGCGGCCTCCCACTGCTCCTAATTTTAATTTAAAACAAAAGCGGGGCTTGTTAGACATGGTAAGGGTTCTTTGTGCAAGACCAAGCAATATCTGATTTATTTGCGTATTATAACAGAGTGAAGCAGTTTTATTCTGAAAATGTAGCCTCTAAAGTAGGAGCTGCCAGATCTATTTATCACCTTAATGCGTTCAATATTGTTCCTAAAAGAGTTTTTTTTTAAACAGTGGTATGGCCCAAATAAACATGACATTTTTCCGGACTACATCTGAAGGTGCATACGACTGGATGAATGGTACAGTTATCGACCGTAAGTACCAAATTAACATACAACTCTGTCTATTCATCAAATACCCCAGCAATTGGCTCTACCACAGACGTGCTAATCGAATACACAATAACAAACATAGGCTAAATGTCTTGCTTAACTATGATGCATTGCCTCTAGAACCTTGGAGATGTAATTGCAAATGACACTACTCCATGGTTCACACTTTACCGGGGAGCTCAAGTCACGCTAACTCGATGGTGTCAGCGAGAGACGAGCGCAGTATGGCTCTATTCACCACACGTACCGCAATTATTCGTCTCTTGAGGTTTCTGGCGATGGCGATTCGAGGAGGCAGAAGTCATAAGGCGGCAGCAGATCACCCGTGCAGCCAGGGTCCAGCCTGCAGAAACTACGTAGAAGCACTCACAACACCACTCAACTACCTTCCTGGTTTGTGAGCTCTCCAAATCACATGGGACAAAGTTCAAAAGAGACAGCCGGATGCTAATACTTTATGTAATCGAGGAAACGCTGCAATCTTGGGGAAAACACACGGTTGCTGCATCACACGGTCCTTTGTCTCAGAAGAACGGATACAGAAATTTCTATGGAGAGGACACACGCAATTGGAGGGAGGAATACCTTAATTATCTATGGTTATCTCTCCATAATTTTCTTACACAGCGTAAGGCCAGCCAATCACCGTATTTCGGATAAAACTAACCATGTATCGGAGTGCGTAGACTGTCAGAAGTTTTTGGGGTCATTCGTTTCGAAAATGTCCTGTTTTAAAGACTGTGTATTATCTTCTGTCGGCTGTATAATACAAAGGCCATTGCGAAAGAATTTGATAAATATGTGTAATTATAAAGAAACTTCACTTGTTGTCGGTACCTAAACAACCCACTCAACGTTACTCTAACTTGTTCACAGCAATTACTGGGTATGTGTCTACACGATAAGTTTTATGGGGCTTGTAGGATTCTTTAGCCACTGAGGACGAGAGAGGCCTTCAGACAAGGGAGGGAGCGACCGAGCGGTTCGAAGGTTTAATGGCGACTTAAAAGAAGATTTAGCGCAAGCGCACGCCGATCGTGCAATGATGAGAGACTTCGATGATGGTGATGTCTTCGGTGCAACGCTGATGATGATAGATTCTACATCTTCCCCGGCCACGGATACCAGATGTCAGCCTGCTTCAAGCAAATATAAGCGCTGCACCAGTCTTTTCGTCGCTAGTCCATTTGGGAGCCGTAGTGTGCAAGCGCGAACGACCTGGGCAAGTTGCTCGATGCGGGCGAGAGTCCAAAACAACCTTGGTGTGTCGTTTTCTTCGACTAGCACAACTGCTCCCGGCTGTAGCTTCTCGGTTGAAGGTTGACGTGTCTGGCCTTGAGAGCGCAGTTCGTGGAGGTATTCTTTCCTCCAATGCGTACAAAATTTCTCTAAAGTGTCTTCTCTTTTCTGCCACATCCGTCGGAGGTTTGTGGACGTCGATCCATGGGTCAGGTCCTCTGTGTAAAATGACGGGGGCAACGCTGTCAACCTTCTGCCGACGAGGAAGCACGCTGGTGTTAGAGGGCTAGGTTCCACTACGTCGTTGTATACAAACGTCAGCGGGCGAGAATTGATGATCGCCTCAACTTCCGTGAGAACTGTAAATAGCTCCACAACATTCACTTGCTGTCGACACAGCATCTTCTTTTGAGTGTTCTTGATGGAGCGGACGATCCTTTTATAAAATTCACCCCACCAAGGAGCCCTTTCGACAATGAACTTCCAGGAAATTGCGAAAGCGGAAAAATAGGCTTGCACGTCCGGGTGTTGAAGCGTTCTCCAAAGGTCGGCGAGCTCTCTGCAGGTTCTGTTGAATGCGCGCGTGTTGTCTCTGTAGATGGTCTTGCACAATCTACGCCGTCAGACAAAGCGACGCATCGCGCATATGAAATTCTCTGCAGTCATATTTTCCACCAACTCGAGATCAAGAGCTCTAGTTGAAGCGCACGAGAAAAGAGCGATGTAGCAACGGTTGTCCTGGGATGTATCTCTTGTGTACAGTGGTCCCGCGAAGTCTACACCACAGGTGAGGTAGGGGGATGTTGCTGTTACGCGGTCTTGAGGAAGTGTCGCTTCATCTTGAACAAGTGCTCTTGAGTGGAAGCGTTTGCAAATTACGCAGGTGTTTAGGAGCTTCTTTATCAATTGACGTCCTCGAACAATCCAGTAACGTTCACGAAGCTGGAAAAGCGTGTCGCGAAGTCCGGCGTGTCCAAGCTTTGCGTGTGCGTCGAGAACAAGAAGCTCTGCGTAAAGGGACTGGTTGGGTATCAAAATAGGGTGTCTCGAGTCGTAATTCTCGAAACTGGCCTGTAGCCTCCCCACAACCCGAAGACGATTGTTCTCATCAAGAAACAAACCAGCGGTCTTCAGCGATGAGGTTGTAGGCAAGGGGAGGTTTTCTTTTACGCACTGTATCTCTTCTTTGAAGAAGCAGTCTTGTGTGTGTCGGATACAGTAGCTCTGGGCGTTCTCAACTTCGTCGGCGGTCAATGGTCCGGAAACTTTCTCTTGGTTTCGAAGATTGTTGGCGTATCTGAGTACCCACGCCATCACCCTGTGAAGGCGGAGAAGGGAGCTGAAGCGAGTGAAATCCGTTCCTTCCGAAGTTGGTACTGGAAGTGCCAGTGACAACAGGTTCATCTCCGCATCAGCATAGCAAGCCTGTACATTAGGTGTTTCCGGTTCGGTGGGCCAGATGGTTGGGTCGGGTAGCCAAGAAGGTCCTTGCAACCATTTCATTTCATTTCATTTCATTTCATTTATTTCGCCCTCAAGCGCAGTCGCATTACAGAGGGGAGTGGGAAACAAAAAAAATGCAAATATAAGGCACGATACAATCAATACAATCGCATGAACAGATACGTTAACACTGCTTTGACATGCCATAACGCGAAACAAGAGCTGCCAGCGCAGTAAATACAGTGAATGGATAAAAAAGGCAAATACAGCGGCGTAAGGGTTCTAATACACGCAACCGAGAAAAAAAATAAATAAAGCAACGGACAAACAGCATAAGTACAGATCACAGATCTTGGTGATGAACAAAATTGGTGATGGCGGCATGAAACAAAACGTTATCAACTAGTGAGACCAAATCTGAGGGAAGGCAGTTCCACTCAGAAGCAGTACGTGGTACAAAGGAATGAAAAAATGAGTCATGATTACATGTGGTGAAGTAGACTTTGTGGCAATGATCGCGGCGAGACGAAACGTAGAAGGGGTGGCTGATAAACTGATGGCTCAAGGTTTGGTGATGGTAAATTTTATGAAATATGCAAAGCCGAGCTATTTTCCTGCGCATGACCAAGGAAGGGATGGACAAAGTTTTTTTCATTGACGTAATACTACTAGTGCGATGATAGTTTGACAAAATGAAGCGTGCAGAGTTATTTTGTACTAATTCAAGAGAATGTATTAGCTTCCAAAGTCCGGGGTCCCAGACAGATGACGCATACTCTAGCTTTGAGCGAACCAAGGATTTGTATAAAATTAATTTAGTAGCAAGAGGGGCTTTAGAGAAGTTCCGCCGTAAGTAGCCGAGTGAGCGGTTGGCATTGTTAATTATGTAATTAATATGGCATTGCCAACTGAGATCGGATGCGATATATACACCGAGATATTTATAACTGGTTACTGAAGTTTTAACTCCTATTATTAAGAAGGTAATCAGCTGGGGCAGAGTTGGTACGGGACACGCGCATTACTTTACATTTATTTACGTTAAGGTCCATCTTCCACGTGGAACACCATTCAGCGATATTGTTAAGGTCAGACTGTAACTGGGAGACGTCAGCACTATCACAAATTTCACCGTAGACTACACAATCATCTGCGAATAAGTGGACAGAAGAGGATACACAGCTCGGCAGGTCATTAATATATATTAAAAAGAGCAAAGGACCAAGGACTGAACCTTGGGGCACGCCTGACGTAACCGGGGAAAGGGGGGACTCGACACCATTTACAGATACGAACTGAGAACGATGGTATAGGAATTGTTCGATTCACGTTAACAGACGTTGATCAATGTTTAGACTTCGGAGTTTTATTAGCAAAAGATCATTATTAATTTTATCAAAGGCCTTGGCGAAATCTAAAAAAATGCAGTCGGCTTGAGATCGACGGTCGGTGACAGTGTGCAAGGAATGAACTAAAGAAACTAGTTGCGTTTCGCAGGAATAATTTTTCCTGAATCCATGCTGGGAAGGTGTAAAAAAGTTATTGGAGTCAAGAAAGTTCGCTAGCTCAGAGAATATTACATGTTCAAATGTTTTGCACGGGACGCTAGTAAGGGAAATGGGGCGGTAATTTAAAGGTGAATGCTTCACGCCGGATTTATGAATAGGGACCACCTTCGCCGTTTGCCAGTCACCTGGAAGTGCACCTTGATTTAGTGATTGCTGAAAGAGTTTGCAAAGAAATATTGATGAAGCCGTTTTTGTTTCATTAAGAAGTCTCACACTAATGCTGTCAGTACCACACGAAGAAGACAATTTCAAGGAATCTATAACCTTAACAATGCCGGCAGGATTTATAATAATAGGTGACATAGGTGGGAAGCTAGAACACAAATGACGTCGACTGCAGAAGTTCCCGCGCTGTACTTCCTCGTGTCTGGAGGTCGGCGGGATTCTGTGCGGCTGTGACCTGTACAAAGAGATTTTACATCTTTCCGGTGGCCGACAATGTGGATACAGTAGGCATGTAAAGAGTGTAGGCGTTGAGCTGGCAGCCATGGTACAAGTTCCTGCGCAGTCGGTGCGTAGAGTCTGGCATTCCCGATGGCAGCATGCACTGCAGTGTAGTTTCCGCAGAATGTTTTCAGAACTCATGTCGGAGTCCCAAATCAAACGAATGGCTTTTAGATTGGCGCAGCAGAAAATGACGTGGAAGCGCTTCTTCGAAGATGGCCTCTTGAAAATACGTGGTCCCTTCAAGCTCGTTGCCTCGGTGATTTGCTGTGGCTGCATGGGCACAATCGCCGGGTCGGGGGTGAGCTGTGCATAGAAGATGTCTGCGAGGGTCCTTCCCACGACCCGTAAATCATCAGCGGCTCGCTCCCCGTTTTGCTCGATAGGTTCTAGTCTGAGTTGTCGCTTCCTATGGAAAAGTTCTCATCGTGCTTCTCGACCAAGTGGCTTGTTCTTCGCTCTGCTCCTTTGGAATTGTCACCTAGGTCAGTTGCCTGTTTGGAGGGAACAGCAAGTTCGTAACTTGCGCCTACAAACTACACATTTTCCTTTGGCTCTTCTGCGTCTTCGTTGCACATTGAGGGAATGTGCCGTCGTTCGCAACGCGGGCAAACTATCTTCCTCCTACACTGTCGAGCGATGTGTCCATGGGTCAGACAACGGAAACAACGCCCGTATTTGGTAAGAAGGCTCTTCTTCTGTTCCATGGTGACATTTTCAGCTGCGCAAGACGCCGCGTCATGTGAGGCGGAACGAAACAAGCACTTTCGTATCTCTGGAGCGGCGGCATTTCAGAACGCTGCAGTATGTTCATGTTTAGAAATTCCTGTTCGCAGCGGTTCCCCTGTCTTGTTGTCCTTCTTAAACTTCATTAGCTCCAACGACTCCTGAAAAACTGCTTCCAGGTACTCAACCTCGTTTCCAAAGAATTCCATAAGTTCATTAAACGTTTTCTTGTGGTCGATGGGTTGTTGCTGACGCTCCACTCCGGTTGACAATGAAGCAGTAGACGACGTCTTTGAATACCGGTGGTACCTCAGGACCATGTCTCGAGGGAGTGCCCGAAGAAGTATATCACGTAGCATGGCACAATAAGACTCTGGGCTAGTACCAAGTGCAGTCAAGCTTCTACAGTGTATCTGCACCTCGTCGTAAAGCTTTCGTAGTTCCGTTGCGTCAATTGATGAGGAAACAGGTGGTATGTCAATCACAGCCCGCAGGTGGTCTCGGACAATAAGAGTCAGGTCACCGAACCACTTCTGAAGTATTTCTATGGCGTCATTGTAGCATTGTTCGGTCATGGGAAGTCCAAAAACTGATGCAGCCGCCCAGCTGGTCAAACAAAATTTCTCCGTCGCCCGCAGTTCTGTGTTGTTATGTAGGGCGGACTCGAATATACTCCAAAATCTCAACCAGTTTCGACGGTCTTCATCGAACTTCAGCAGTTCTAATGTCGTCAGCTTCATTCTAGTGGTTGCGATTTCGCTATGCGGCGGTCTCGTTAAAGAAGGCAATACGAGGGACTCACCAGCCTGTTGGTCTCGATATCTGTACTGAAGCACAGCCCTAATCTTCGCCACCTTGTCGTTGTACGAAGTCGCATTGGAGGCCTCTTGCGTGACCGTTTCCTCTGTAGCTTCCAGGAAAATGTCGTCGTCCAGCTTCTCGATCGGTCGATGCATGGCCTCGATCCTCTCCAAGGAAATCGCTGCGTCCATCGCTGTAGTCAGGGTGCCACTTCAGAGGCCGTCTTCTATCTCGGTCAAAACGGTGGAAAGCTTCTCCCGAAGGGCAGTTCGTCGAAGCAGCTTTTGCTCGATTGAAGTCATCATTGGTTCTTGGAGGTAGGTACGCCGGTCAGTCAAGCAGAAGCCGTAGAAGAAAGGCTATCGGTCCTGCTTGTCGGTGTCGGCCTGGCAGACACGAGTCACGGGTTTCGGCACCAAGTTGTGGGATCCGTCGACCCCCAAGGACAACACTCAAGCGTCAAGGGGGAGAGTAGCGACCATCGAGGTCTGTCTTTAATGTAACGTCAAAGGGAAGGGAAGACGAAGAAGCAATGCGTGTGCTCGAGATGCGTGAGACATTACCATGCCAGCCAAGGGAGATTGACCTGAGTTCACTACAGATAATGTCTGACCGCACCCGGCCTGTGGCGGTCGAAGGCAATGCGGCTGTGACCTGTACAAAGAGATTTTACAGGGCTTTTACGCAGTATTAGGGAAGCACGGTCCATCCCCTCATACACAATAATAGCAAGACGTAGTAGACAGGGTCCTATAAATGACATCGACCTAACTTCTGTGCAGTGACAAGGGCACAAACAATTTCAGCTGATAGGTACTTTGCTGCTACATCGTGATTTCAGCCCAGGCAACCATAGACTTTTGTGAGCGGCAGCTTCGATGCCACAATAAAAATATTTGATGTGCGCCAAGCCTTTCCCCTATAAACGCTTTACCATGGCTCCCCCATTAGAAGTTGATATTTGTTCTCGAAGCGAAACACAGTGTGTCTGCCACAAAAAGGCCTCTGTGTCACAGAAGAAATAAAAGCAAGACAGGACAAATCAACTAGGTAACAAAGAAGCGTAGTAAAAACACCGAACATAGGCATGATGTCATTCAATTCTTTTTATCGTACTGGCAATAAAACTAGGTTAGAATAAAAATGCGATCCAGAGTTAAATATTGGCGCAATCAAAATGCAAACGTTCACTGTGACATGGTTATAAAAATGGCAGAGTCGTGTTGGGGATGCCCCGCAGCTCATGTTTCTCGGCAGGGAGGACAGTGCAAGCAAGCAGTTGCACAAATAATGAATCTCGAATGATTTCTGTTTAATCGGTAATGTGTGGATGAAAGATGTCTCTAGATGTCCGTTCAGTCCACAAGACTTACTTCAGAAATTCGCTGAAAACGATCCCAGTAAATTGTTAATGTGAGTAACATCATTTGCTATTTGATTAATTTCTGCATCAGAGCGACACGTTTCCGTAATCGCGAACACAAAGTGCAACCTATTACTGAAATATAGAACATTTGAAGCATCTTATGCCACAATACCAATCAGGCATTTGCATCAGAAAACAAGTTTTTTTTTACATTTGCATTGTGGTCATTCGTAACACTGTTCGCACATCCTTGGCTACATAAACGTAACTATGAAGCTGCACGCGATTATAGAATTCTTAAAATATCCACGTTGGTTTTGGAATATTCCTCTATCGATTGATGCTCTAGCTCAGTACATGTGGGCCTTTTTATGCAAATCACCACTATGTTGTACATTGCCTAGCATCTTCATGTGGGATTGTCTATATTGAGTAACGCCCTTTCGTATAAAACTATTATGGTAGCACCAGTGTATGGTTGACGGTATTTATTAGCAGAAATTCAGACGATAAGTGTCACCCCGTGCACGCATGGAGATGTGTTCCTTTAACGTGAGCGTTAGCAGAAACAATTACGCAATGCTTTTGCAAAGCGCCCATGATTTTGCTTTATTTATTTATTTCACCTCAAGAATTAAGTGAAAAGACATTCCACGAGCCTGTGGCTGTACCACGGCCGGCAATAATAAATATTCGCTAAGATAAACAAGCAGGTTTCTTGGGGCGCCTAAATTGTTAGGGTTCTTGTTTAGGGCGAGTGTTTCCTTAGAATAATTCGAGTCATCAAAAGAGCACAGAAAGAAAGATACTTAATAAGTTGTCAGCGTTGTTCACACTGCATGAATAGAACGAGAATGTGGTGTTATGGAAGTGTTGTATAAGCGGTTACTTACTCTGTTAACGGGTAGCATAGGATAAAAAACTCCGCAAATAAAAAAGCACTGCATGTTCTGTGGAAAGATGTAAGGATAGATAACCGAAGTGGTGGTTTTAGGGCTGATATTCTTGTGCGATACAAACTGCCGGAACCAAAGAACCCGGCAGGACATATTTTGCAATTTTATAACGAGTGAGTGAAGTTAGCGTGTTGAGTGTTTTAAAACATTCAGTGTTTAGTTACAGAAGCACGAGATGATCTACGCAGGTAGCTTCACTAATTGTTATGGGTAGTCTAGTGGCGGAGGAGATAGGCAAGAATGCGATTTGCAGAAATATGGCAGAAACTTGGTTAGGACAGGTTAGATACCAAGAATGTGGACACCGTAAAGCCATAGATATCCAGCCGGAACCATTGCAGAATATTGATATATTGTATCGGTAGACAGAAGAAAATAATAACAGCGCTGAAAGGGAATCAGTGAAGGTATAATATTATTTGGTAATGTTCTGTACATTCAAAATTGTTGATCACGATAAAGGTTCCGTAGAGAGGGTTATTCGATGTACAGTTTATTCGCCGGTGAAGTACTAGGTCCTTCGCCAATAAGCGAATCTAAGGTGCAAAGTTGAAATGCTGGTCATTATTATAAAAGGGAAGAACATCAATTAGGAGTGGGCCTTAGGGCACGCCGTAAAACACGAAAAAAGCGTGGAAAAGAAATTTTTAATGGTCACTTCAAAATTCAGAATCTAGTATAGTATAGTAGGGGTACTGTAAGGCAAGAATGATGATGAAGTAAGCGGGGAGGGGGAATTTCTGAAAAAAATTTAAAAATAAAAAAGGAACCTCAGAAAGACTGTACGTCCTAAAAGACAAGAGCAGGATACGTATCATAACACGACCTTTGCGGAAACCACGCGAATTATGAGAAACGTTTAAAAATTAGAATGGTTGCAACCTGTGCATACATCTGTGTTGCATATTTTATAGCTAATAATGACAATAGAAATGTTACGTAAATGTTCGGTGGTTAAAGACTTCCTCTTCCGAAGGGCAGAATATTTGGCCCAACCGCCATTCACAAGAAAGCGCTCGCAATGAGAAGGACGCCTGAAAGACGATCGGCAAATTGAGATTACATACACACGTAAAATTTTTCACACGTGTCGGGTTAGTTCCACCAATTTAAAAAAAAAATTAATGAATCTTTCACTGTTTTCTATGACTCAAAGGTTTCTATGGTATTCATGAATGGTGCCCAAAACTGGGGGTGTCTGGGCGGAGGTTGTTAAGTTTGATGGTAAACCCCGAAGGAAAAGCAATCTTGTAATCATTTTCGCCGTGAGGTTGTGTAATTAGAACAAAATAGCTATCGCAGACAGAAAACGTGTTATAGGATAATAGAAATTATTGTTTCCAGAACTCTCTTGTGATTTTTTTCTTAATGTGGTTGGTAAAATAGTTTTCCACAATTTACGTTTTGTGTTGCGTGTTAAGTAGAAAAAAACCGGAAGCAGCATCACATTTTGTCCGGGTGTGTTGGTGGTTGGACCATTTGGTAATGTAAATAACCTCTTCTTTGGGTTCTAAATGTTTCTAATTTTACGATATAAAAACTTGGAGCAGTACATAGAGAAGTTGTGATTGCTGGAATATGTATTTTTAGGAGGTAATGCATCCTTTTTTCACAAAGAAGCATTTTTGATTCGACGCAGCACACAAAGCGTTAAAACACAGTTATGGTATGAACATGCATGAAGCCCCAATGAAGTAACGCTTTCCACTCAATCTTGAAAACCAAAAGTTTTTAAACATTTGCAGTACCGTAAGAACAGAGGTTCTCTATATGTCAGGGGGGTCAATACGTCCGCACAAGCACGTGATGCGGGCGGATTTTAAAGAATGTAGAGCTATAACAAGGTCCAGTCACATAATACCTATCAACGCGTAGGGGACAGAAAAATATTGACATGAAAAGAAGGAAAAAGTTGGTGTTGAAAAATTACTATCTTGGTTGTTTTTTGATACTGCAGATACCGAGACAGACCAGCTAATTAGAAGAAAGTCGAATCTAACGAACAACCAAAAATCGCTGTTTTTGTAACTCTATATTGCCGCATTCAACGCTTCAATGTAAAGAGGGAGAAAAAACAACATATGTCCAGGGGTCGATGCCGAATGCCGAGTAACGCAGATATGCTACATTGCTGCACAGTCGAATCATTTTTTAATGGAGTTGGAATAATAAAGGGGAGGTGGAAATGGTCCTATTATTTTTGACGAGATCGCTAAACCAAGAGACTAATTGCAATGCCTTTACAGAAAATATCAATTCCACCAACCGCTGGGAACATATCAGAACAAATAAAAACATTTATTCTTTTCAACCCAGTTCAACATCTGCTGCCACTACGCAGCTGTGATTCTCTTGTTTCTCCTGAAACGCAACACCTGCTCGTCTGACAACGGTTACGCTGGCAACGCCGGACCTTTACGATTAGTCTATCCGGATTGGCAGGTAAACACTAGCGGCGGGATCCCCACTACCTTCTTTCTCCCATTCATGGGGTCAGAGGAACCCATTCTTGCGAGGGGTCTGTACACTTGAACGGCACTTCTGAGAACCGCCTTTTGCGAAGCCGCCGACGGGTCTAGGAAGCTGCTGCTATGCCTAACACAGAGAAACAACAAGACATGATGGAAAACGCTGCTTTGTATGGCAGCCAGATAATGTGACAAATGCTAGGCTTGGGTTAACTAGCTGAATATGTCGCGGAAGAAGAAACTGCGCGGTATCCGCCATGGGTAATTGCGCTAAGCAGCCCCGCGATAATTGTGGTCTCCGTCATTTTGCCTATCAAATGCCGCCAACTTCTCCTTCGCCGTTGCAGCTACGGAGATTTGTACTCGGCGTTCGTTTTCATCGCGGGAAGCTCTTCTCCTCGCTTTGCGCACCGAGCCGTTTCGCCTCATACATATCTTCTTGCTCTGTGCCCCTGTGTGTACGCACTAACTACAACCCAAAAGACAGGACCTACAACAGCTCCGCAGGTAATCGAGGCTATGAGCCACGTGTTCGTAAGTAAAACGATGCAAAACGAAGGAATGCCACATTGCATAAACGGCAAATTGCTATATGTTTGTTGGACGAAAAGGGAAAAATAAAAACATTTAACTTTCTACCAGATGCATGCGCTGTATCAAGAGGTGCTTTTCCTCTTTGATCATTTCAAATTATAATTTCAGTTTCAGTTATAAATTGCATGTATTGTGTTAAACAGTTTATATTTGCACCGATGTCAGAAATCAGTGTGTCGTATTAAATATACGCCGTTGATGTCTGAAAATGAGCAGGTGGGTAAACCTGGGGGAAAGTTTCCAAAGAGATCAACCGCCTGGTTTCAGATGCCAGAGCGCAAATCTCACAATAATGATGAATTCGAACAACTCCACTTACGTCGTAGTTCACCCACGTTCCATATCAGCCAAATTGAAAGTGCAGGCATTAATGCTGCTTCGTCAGCCCCATTGCATTTTGGCGCCGGTGTTGAGGACACGTGAACATAGTTTGTGTAAAATTTTGCTTCTTCTTCTTTGGTGAAATACCATTACAGAGGACGCTCGCAGCCACGGTTTTCACCAAACAAAATCATGGATTCATTTAGTACGCTGTTTTGAGGAATAACTTCATTCAGCGACGTCCTTACTCTCAGGTTGCCTACCAAGTCAGTTACCCAACAACCCAGTGATTTAATATTTCATCAGGCTACCAAACATTTATGAAGTACGGTATTGACACCACTATGAACGACGCGTTAAACGTGCAATGCACCTAAGCTCTAAATACCTTCAAGTGCATTTCCACAATTTTTATTTTGTCGGTTTTTTTACCTATGTTTTCAGAGCCCGAAGGTCACGAGCTTGCGGCACCTCAATGGACTTTTAAATACGCGAATAAAAACTGTACTGTTGTACAAATTCATTCCCTGGCCAACGGACAAAGTAAGTAGCTTTGTCGCATTACAAAATGATTAGTCGCAAATGATTGAGCATGCTGCGGATAAAGTACTTTGTATGTTTTCTTGTATTCTCAAGGACCATTATGTCAGATGGCCCATCAAAACTACATCTATCAATATAAGTGCCCGGAGTCACCTATTCACGTCCGTAAATCAAGACTGACAAATTATAAAACTAACCTACAACTCACTTTAAGTTAACAGTGACAACCGCGTTCTCAGTGAGGGTTTCCAAGCTTAACGGGGAACGCCTAACATTTCTGCATTGTCAATAACATTCGTTATCACAAATAATCCACAATACTAGACTGACAGTGGAATATTAAAAATGTCTCATATTCACAATGACCTACTTTTTTGTGTTTCCAAAAATAAAAGCTGTTGCCAGTATAAACAGAATAAAAATGGTAAGAACATAGTCTTCTTTTCAATAAAATTTATAGGTTATCAGTTGACAGCCTAAACAAAACAACACACTTTGTCTTCAACAGAAGAGACTAGCGTTTCTGATCAGTCACCACACAAAATTCGTTTGTCAGCTATTTGTAAACAATTAAAAGTAGCATTTAAATGTCTGCTGCCGTATTAGTATTTTGTTTCCCACATTTCGGATAGGAGAAGCGAAGAACAGTAGGAGCCTCGCGGTATTGTTATTAGGTGAGGTGAGCTGGAGTGTCGTAGGAGTCTAATGACTACACATGGAATTGTCTGTGGATGGATGTCTCTAAACGATCCGCTTATCCAGACGCTTCCCACGTGAGCAGGATGCACAATCCATATCCTGTTGAAGCCCGGGTTTGCTTGCGAAATGTGTTATAGCAGGAACCCAGGTAAATCACATTAAAAGTAGCTTAATTCAAATATTAACACTTCCAGACAAACTAAACTAGGAGAAACTACCTCGATACGAGAAAATCTAAAATGTACATCAGTTACCACAACTAGCTCTCACTCAGCTAGATAGAAGACGGTTCAGAACAAACTAAAGACAGAAGCCCACTCAACATAAAAACAAGTTTTAACTCGGATAAAATCACGCTAAGAGCCAAATATTTTCAAAGAACTAGCCGAAACCACGATAAAAGGGACGCAGCCACTAATACGCCAATAAATATAACTGCCTTAAAGGCAACCAAACCACCCGAAATTGTGTTTATAACCCACAAATCCGCCATAAATATACATGACCGATGATAAAAACATATTTTTTGAGAGAAACAAAGAGTGCAAAGAAACATGAAGCTGATTCACTAGAACCTCATTTATACGATTGATCGACAAAAACCCAGTATCTACGCCATTACAGCGTTTTTTCCCTATTGCCTGCTTTTGGCCATGTACGAAACTTTACAATTCGGCAGAGTAAACTTTCGCACAAACTCCGTGTAATGATGTACAAAGAACTAACGTTGTCCGTAAAATGGCCCTCATAGCGGTCACCTGCTCTACTTGTAGTAGCCAATAGGGCAATACTTCTTTCAATTTAAGAACTAAACGAATTTACCACGGCTCTATTTGAGGTTTTGCGCGCCGCAACGCGCCTCAACATCGATTTCTTGTGCGGCAGGGGGAGACGTATAAGTGGAGGCTTGCTTCCATCACTAAGCCGTAAAGTGCTCGGTCCGTACTCCATCCCCATTATCCACTGAAAGAATTCGTATATCGTAAGGGGGTAATCCTCGTGTCGTCCTCATGAAGTGAAGTATCCTCTGGAGAACGTTGAAAAACGTACTGCCTCCAAACTGTACGAAATGCACAATCTGTAGTCTCTGGCTTTCCCCAAAACAAATTTCGTGACCAACAACAAAGCATACCGCAGTTTCAAAAAAAAGCCGATATGCACAGTGCGTCAATCGCCAATTCTCAAAATGTTTTCAGCTATAATGGTGCACAAAAAAATGAGCGCAGCACATTTTGACAAACAATGCTCAAAGAGATCCCTGGTGCATCACTAACAGATACAGATCATCAAAACAGCTATCCTGAGAAAGACATGACGTGAAAGGAAGACAAGAGCGCGCACGTGCGGCCCACCAGAGATCTTTTGTTGATCCCCGATTTAGGTATAAGCTGCTGCTGCTGATAGTGAATGCCACATCATCATCATCAGGAGCAGCAGCAGCAGCTAGACGGGGATGTGGAGTTGATGCCTGAGCCAGGTACCAAACGCTTGTTCCGAAAATCTATCAAGGCTTAACGGCCATTCAGGCGCCCAAACTTAAAGCCGGTGCCAAGGCGAGGTGGACCCTCATGGCTCTCGGCTGTTCAGGCTGACACCGGAACTGGGGACCTTCGAAAACCTGCCGAAACCCTGGCTGCCATATCACAAATCTTGTACAACGGTCAAGCGAGTGCAAAAACCTTTGTTTGGTATATTGGCATTCCTCCACCGTTGTCGTGCCTGGGGTAATACAGCCTCGCTACGTTGTGTCTCCCGCATGTGTACACATACACCAAAATATTGCACCCCGGCAATCCGCGGCGACGCAGTTCACCTTGATTTATGGCATGGTGGTTAGCTATTGGTTGACTGCGGCCTGAACGTGTCGGAAGTATGCAACGTTTATGAAAATATGCAACATTCAATCTCCAGCGAGACGAGCACCTGAATTATCGTCATTGATATTTCCAAATAATGAAAACGGACTCTCTATAGTGCCTTCCGACGGTGCTAGTTCGGCGCTGCAGGCAAAGATTGCCGTCCGATGACATTACAAAATGTAGAACTTGGCACGCAGTGCCGGTATGGTCATTCTGTGTGATGTGAAGGTTCCGCAATAGCCACTTGATGAAAGGGAAGGTGGTTCCAGGCCCGCTCTGGCTTCAAATATTTTTAAAGCGTAGTATTCTTTGGCAACTGCCCCCCCCCCCCCCAGCTGCTACCATGTAACGCTCCAGATTTCCATAACAATGCAGATGTGGCGGTAGTAACACGTGGAATAATAATAATACCATAATTGGTGATTATTGGTAGAACGAAAATTTTCATTAGAGTAAATCAAAAATATGAATGTTATACACTTTCCGTAAACGTAAAAATAATATAAAATAAAAAACAACTAAAATTCATCTTAGTAAATAGCGAAAATAGTGAAAACCCACTTAACTCAATGCATATCTGATTTCAAAAATTTATATTTGGTGACCAAACAGCTGTAACCGATGTAATTACGTAACTGAAGATACTTGGTCAAACAGAATGTTCGAAGACGAAAAATTAGGGCAAATTGGAAAAAGTTCCCCAAAATTATCTGCCCTATTTTCACATATTCATCTAGTAAATCTCTACGGAAAATACAAGAACAAACGAAAGAATTTTGCAAAGACTGTTTGAAATACGCTAAAATAGAGAAAGTGGCGATAAACCGCCTTAGGCTCTGCATTTCCGTAAAAATGCATATTTGGGAAAAAAAAACACTTGTTATAGTAATAACAGCGTAAATGGACACATTTGGTAGAACAAAAATAGAAATCTAACAAATAGGTAAGAATCTTAAAGTGATCACGAAAAAAAATATTCATCTTCTTCATCTCCCCACAAAACAAAAAATAACTCAAAATCCAGCAAAAGAACATTTAAGATACGAATAAAAAATGGCTAAAATGGCTGAAAATGGCGTACAGCGTTGCATGTCTACAAAAACGCCGATTTGACGAAAAAACCTCCTGTAATAGTTACAGTAGCATAAATGGAGATAGATGGTCAAACCGAATTTTGAAAATACGAGTTCGCGGGTTCGATTCGCGGCCACGGCGGCCGCTTTTCTGATGGAGGTGAAAAGCAAAAACACTCGTGTATGTAATATTTCGGCGCACAGTAAAGATCCCCAGGTGGTCAAAATAATCCGGAGCCCTCCACTACGGCGCGCACCATCGCCTGCGTAGCGTCAGCGCGGTAGACCCCACAATCGGAATCAGAATTTTGAAAAAAAAAAACAAGAAGATGACGTCAAACGAAAAATAAAACTTAAAAAAAATGATGCGAGGGAAACAAAAATTGCATCCTGTGCATATCCCTTCAAAACGGAGAAATCAACCGACGTCCGCAAAAAACGTGGAAATACAAATAAAATGCGAAAATGGCAAAAAACCTTGTAGCAACTTTCATTTTTAAAAAGATGCAGATTTGAAAAAAAAAATAAATAAACCGATAGTCTTCACAATAGTGCAACTCGAGGCAGTTGTTTCAACGGAGGTTTGAAAAACCAAAAAATAAGAGAAATAAAAAACGAATGTCCAGAAATGTTTACTGACAGGCTGAAAAAATGTACTTTATACAATTGCACTTCATACACGTGATGCCGATGTCGACGACACTTCCTCGTATGTTGACATAGACTGTCAGAAGGAGGGGCTTGTAAGAACGCACGAGAGAGCGGTGGCTGCGATGGACGTGCGATATGTGTTTAGCAATCCTTTTGCCAGTAAACTCATCAGATCTACAGTGTGACGATTATGCAGGATGGACTTACCTGCTTCGAGGACCCTTTGAGCTGCAGACGTTTTAGAGAAGTATGTGGCTGCAGGATGCTACAAAATCCGAGTTGGGGAAGAGGGATGGCACACGAAGGGAGCGGAGAAGCCCTGGAGATACTTCTCATCCGTTCTTTCGAGTGGAGGTGGTGCAGTTTCCTAGCTAAGAGCAGCAGGGTAGTCGATGCGTGCGTGGGTCTGTGCAGCAGATGCGACAACCTGTGGTGCGGCGTCTTGATATACTGTCGTGTCCAAGAAGTAAGAGGTCGACCCTCTTAATACTGAAAGTCAAAGTGGGTGCTCCAGTTTCCTGGAGAGGCGAAGTTGTACGTTCCCACGAAATGGTCGTGAACACACCGCGGCCGGCTTGTTCGCGTAAACTTTCACGTACGTCGCCCACGCCTAGCGGTCAAGGGTTACCGGCACGTCCTTCGTGGTATCCAGCATGAACGACATTCACGTAATGAACTTGTTCACAAACTTGTCCTGTTTCGTCCACATTTTCCTTCAGCCTCGATCATTATCATCGCCGGAGAAATTGGGCTTGTCTAGGTTCTATTTCGACCCAAGAAGAAGTTTTTTTAGGCGCTTGCTGTGATTTTTTGTGCTTGGTGATATGTGATTTTGGACTCAGAATGCACTGGCCTTCGACAAGACGAAGCGTCGCATTTCAATCGTCTTTAACTTCATCTGCTATTATCATCATTCTCAGAGCAAGTTGGCTTTTCTGCAGTGCGTTTTGGGACACCATCTATATCAGTAAAGCTTAGAAAGCTTCGCTCTAAAACAACGCTACATATTCTGAAGAGGCAAATAAACAGTTCTGTGCAGGCCAAATGCCTAAATCTTTAAAAGATTCTCCTATCTACAATATTGTACGTTTACGCCATCACATGCACCCCCGAACACGAGGATCTGAAACCGAACGATCCCACCAACCAAGACGAAGGCAAATTCATGTGCCACGCTTTTTGCGACGACTACCACGCTGCCCTCCCTTATCAACACCGAACAGCAACAGTGAAAAACGCCTTCTTTTCCAGTGCCTTGCAACACGATTCCACCACCAGTCACAAGGAGGTCCAACAACAAAGAATTGCTAACCCTGCTTCTTGGAAAAGACGGTTTGGGGAAAACAGAAAGGTTTGGCTGAAAACAGTATCAGATGCGGAACAAGTGATCGTTCCCATTCTAAGTCTATGGCGACAAATATCCAGCTGTCGACAATCTCGTTACCTCAAGACCAACGTTAGCAGATTGACAGGTCAAGGGAAAAATATGCTGCATATAGGGCCTTGGACATCGGTTTCTAGGCTTCAGCTCCCTATGGAATCAATATTTCTCTCAAACTCATATTTTCATCAGTGAACAAAGGCCTTCTCCCTGTCTACCTATATCTGTCTCTGGCTAGCAAAACACCAAACTCTCAATCCTCCCTGGATGTGAGGACATGACACAACCAAACAATAATACTTTCTCCTTGCAGCTATAAGTCATAAACAGCCCACTTGAGCAATTTTTCTCGTCCACATCTTAACAACACCCCTGTGTTTTTGGTGCCATGCCGATTAAAGAACTGCTGTGCCTGGTATTTTTATTTCGCTAACTTTTCATATCTTGGAAACAATAAAGCGTAGTAACGTCTAATGCTGGGCTATTTATACCATGCTCAAAACATAGGGCCTACGGACAATAAAAGTGAAAAACCCGCCAAAGAAGATACAGCGCCCGTGTTTGTAGTTTTCTTCTTTTCTTTTTTCTTGTCTTAGCGCTGTTTTTTGTAAGCTTGCATTTTAGATACGCCCACTGTGTTTCAAAGAGGCTCCTTGGGGTCAAAATAACGCTACCAGGTGGTGTTTATTAGGACGTAAACGTAGAGTTCCGGTATATAGCTCCCCTAGTGGAGCAGAGTTGCGCGTCTATCTGCCATCTTGAGTTCCAGGTCGTGCAGGAAAGCCACCCGTCTCGCATGTAGGAGCTGCCGCTGGGCCGCCGTGCCAGCGGCAGGGGAGAAGAGGAGTGGCGAGGAATGAAGCGATAAAAACTGAGTGGCCGCAGCTTCGCCGCTTCTGCAAACGTCGATGCTCAGTTGAGCAGAACTGACTGAATACGGGGTCTTGTGCGCAGCACTGAAAGCGGGCTTTCCTGTCGAACTGGAACCCGCAGCATGTGGAAATCAGACGCGCAACTCTTGCGCTAAGCGATATACAGGAACTCCACGTAAACGAAGGTGTCTTAAGCAACTGTTTGTTCTGTGCAGGTAGTTTTTCTGCAGCTAGAGTGTTTCTCTTTGAGGAACATCCTAAGTGTGATTCGAGTAGTTTTTTGTTCTGCAGAAGGTTTTCTGATATATCTTAACTCTTTTGCATGTAGGTAGTCAAGCCACGGCAGCTGGACGATCACCTTCAACGCCTATGTGTGAAATATGGCGTGCAGAGGATCTAACCGAAAAACTGAAGACTTTTAACGAAACTGATCACCCCGAGGAAAGTGTTTTTTGCTGTGAAGAATACTTCAAAAAATATTGTGAAAATTCCAGCCCATATATTGTATTTGACAAAATAAAGTGTGAATGAGACACCAGGAACTACATGTAGTGGGCTTTCAGTTGTCATGCAAAGCACCACAAAGAATAACCAATAAAATGACATTTACTTTTGCGGTAAATGTAAAGAGACGTACCTTTCTTCGCAATAAAGTACTTTTATCTTGTTGATATAGAAATAGCCAAAAAAAAGGACAGAAAACAGTATCGACTTGGAAGCGAAGATTCGAGATCACAAAAGCTGTTATTTGTACTTGAGAAAGGCGAGAAATATATAAGCGTAAAGCAGATCACATAATTATTCTGCAAAAAAACGCGTTAATACGCCGGGAAGGGGAGGGGGGGAGCCGAAAGGGGCATTTCTGTCTCATCAAGTGAAACGAGCGGGTGAATAGGTATTTTGAGCTGTATGGGACACTACAGAAATTTGTCACGTAGGCAAAGACGACCCGGCTGTCTTGAAGAAGAAAGAAGTTTATTCGAGCGAACTTCTGCTTTCCTGACAACACAAAAAATACACAGGCGCGAAGCAACTGTCAACAAAGTGACGTGCGAAAAGAAACGTTGCGAATCGAATTCTGCAGTGGCTGTCATGGGAGGACTTACCTTACGGCGCGGTTTGTTCTCGGAACGCCGAATTGCAGCGAGCACACTGCAGATCAAAGACAATTATTCTAGGCTAGTCTCGACAGAGCCGAATACTCTCCCTATCAAAATAAGATAGCCCGTGCCGCATTAAAAAGAAAGGAATGCATACATGGAGTTTTCATGCAACACTAATAAAGAAGACGGGCGTCACCGGAAGAAAATATCAAAACCGAAGTATGCAAACAGAATACATGGTTCGCGGCAATGTTCATAGTTTTTGTGCACGTCGCACCCATTATCTGGAAACACAGTCGTACAAAGCGATTGCGGAGATGAAGCTGTGTTGTCGCTTCCTTTATGCAACGTTGGCACATAACGTTTTTTGTGCACTGCGCTTGTTATGTATTTCACGCAACGAAGTATACGAGTCCCGGCTATGGGAGATTGTCCAATTTATTGGACAACGCTTCGTCGTCTGCTACCACCACAGCACCCACTATTTTGAGTTGAAAACTGCTTTTTAGTTTTTTTGACCAACTACTAGCGCCCTCTGTCAAGTATAGATAATGCCAGTGCATCGACGCGCCTGGCAAGCCAGGTCAAAATGGCCGCATTCAGCAGTGGCGCGTTCTACGGCACCGCCCGTCAAAGTAAGTGTTATTTCAAATGTTTTGCTGGTACCTGTGCCGTTTTTTAGCTATTGTTGTATTTTTAATTAGTCGGCGCACCTTTTGGCATGTTTTTTGCATTACACGTTGAGTTATTTTTGGTTTGCCAAGCGCGTCTTCGTTGCGTCCAATTTATTGGACAACAGGACTCGGCTCACGTCGTCCTGACAGGGCTGACACTTGAATGTACGCGTGCGCTGCATTGCGTTAACCTTTAATATGCTTGTTTCTCTCGTTTTATTTTTGTTTATGTTCTATTCAGGAGACCGATCAAGGATTACCGATGGTGCTGCCGAGCGTATTTTGGAAAAAATTGCTATGGAGGATCAGGCCATTAGCTGAAAGGTTGCTTGAAGGATGTCGCAAACTTCCACGAGGGGAATTTCTCAGCGTTGATGAGCAGATGATCCTGTTTACAGGAAGACGCAGTTGAAACAATTTGTCCCAAGGAAGCCTAATCCAGTAGGACTTAAGAATTTTGTCTTGAGCTCCAGATGGGCTTGTTCTGGACTTTGAGATTTATCAGGGGAAAAAAACCCTGTTGTTCCCAGGCTGTTCTGGAATAGCCGAATCAGCAGTCATGAGGCTTTCTCAGAGCCTCAGTCCGGGAACAAAGCTGTTCTTCGACCGCTATTTCACGTCATCATCTCTGCTAGATAGGCTTGTTGACAAGGGAATTGGAGCCACAGGCCCTATCATGAATAATCGCCTACCGACAGGTGTCAAGTTGTCCTCTGAGTCACAGCTCAAGGATGTTGGGCGTGGTGCAGTCGAGATGTGCGTTCGTAGTGACGATAAACAGATGGCAGTGCGGTGGTACGACAACAAAGCAGTTACGTTCCTGTCGTCACAACATGGAAAACAGCCACTGGACTCATGCCGCAGGTGGTCGGCAAAAGAAAAAAAAGTACATGGACGTACAAAGGCCTCACATTGTACAAGCGTACAATGCCTACATGGGTGGCGTGGACATGGCTGATCAAATGATTAGCTATTATCGTCTTAAAGCACGCGTGAAAAAATGGACAGTCAGGTGCATTTTCCATTTCTTTGACATGGCACTTAGCAACTCGTGGATTCAGTACAGAAGGGACATGAAGGCTATGCAGAGAAAACCTAAAGATACTCTGAAGTTTCTTGAGTTCCGCAGTGCGGTAGGTCACGCACTAATTGCACAGGCTGAGCAGGAGTCAGCCGAAGAAGACGAAGAGTGGAGCCCTCCAATCAAGCGAGCATCTCTGCAACCAAAAAATGCCAAGGAAAATCCTGCAAAACACATGCCAAGGTTGGCTGACATTCCTAATGGTGCTCGCTGCAGGCTGCAAGGTTGCCAAAAGAAGACAAAATTTTTTTGCATCAGATGCGACCTTTTTTTCTGTATTACAAAAGATAGACGGTGTTTTGAGACAGCGCACACTTGCAAGTAGTGGTTCTCGCATGCTAACTGAAACTTGAACAGTTTCTGTAATCATAACTGCTAACACTTCCTGTACTTGGTGCAAAATAAATGCATTTTGCCTGTTCCATTGCTGCCCGTCTTGTTGCAACTTTATTTTCCACCACATTCTTCGCAAATATTGGTGGGTATTACTAGGGTATGTTTACATGGAACATTCAAGTTGAGTCCTGATGTCCAATATATTGGACATCGCATAAATTTTATAACCCGAAGTATTACCGATTTAAGCTTTAACACTTTTTGTCTACGTGGTCTAAATAAGTCATACTGAAAGTCTTTCAAAAATTCGAGCTCCTAACCGCGACCGGGACTCGGGAGTGGCCTCATTCGCAAAAAAATGGTTTTAGCATACCGAAACATCCCGCGCCCTTGATGTTTTTGGAACCTGGCCGCGGTAGCGGAGTGCCTAAGTCATTGTGGCCCTCAGCACACGAACGTGTGTTTGATAGTGGCCGCGCCGGCTCCTTTTCTGGTTGAGGTGACAAACGGCTGTGCGCCCAAATTTTTTGCCTAGTTCAAACCCCCCCCCCCATGGTGAAAATTAAACCGCTGCCCTACAGTAGAGTCCGCTCCAGAGCTCAGCTGCAGTTTCAGCGCAATTAACTTCACAATCAATTAATCGATACATTTTGGAAGCGTGAATATCGACTCTAGTGTCTGATGTCAAATCTGTATTTTGGTAGTTTAACCTGCGCATCCTGTAGTAGCTGTTGTGGCATTCAATCCCCATTGCTCTTAACTAGATTTTTATTTTTAACTGTGGGTTTTTTTATTAGGCGGCGTTTTTATTAGCTTTTGTGACATCTAATATATCAAACCCAACTGGTAGAAACTTGGTTGGGCTCTTGTCAGAGTTGAATGAGTTGGTAAATCTTTAGCAAGGAATGTAGGACTGACTGCGACGACGAAAGGGTAAGAAGGGTCAAAAGACGTTCTTCCCTCACCAAACGTTTTAGAAAGCAGGCATTACAAAATATTCTTTTCACTTTTTTCAGCGCGACTTGTGAATTCTAAAAAAAAATTAGTTTGTAGTTTTGCTTCTACAGGAAACAGTAGCATCAAGAAAACTCAGACCCATATTATATATCTTGAGAGGATCCAGCCACAGAGGGCCAGCCAATTCGCGAGCTGCTGAACACTCTCATGTAATATACGGAGTTTAAAATTGGCTCACAATAGAAGTGGTGATTCGAAAAATACAGATAACTGGTTTTGGGAAGCTTACAAACAAACAAAGAAGCCTTTCCCACTCTGAAGAAGGACGTCTGCTGGGGCGGTGGGATTTGTTATATTGAATTATAAGGACGTGGTGTGAGCTCTGTGTGACTAGCGCTGTGGCGAAATTCGCTATGTCAAACTATAAAGGCAGTGGCATGATTTCTGCCTCCCCAACTAAGGCCAAACTGTAGAACAGAGTGCAAAAGGCATTGGCAAAGCAATTTCTGCAGCGGCGTCGGGTGCAATCATTTTGAAGGCTCTCGGTGACGTTAAAAGTATGCGGGTAAGCGCTCCTTTGCTCATTTGAGAGGCACTCTCCTCATTGTGCGCGCAAAACCTAATGCTCGCTGAGGATTCCTACCGCATGGGGCACGCGACGCTGCGCCGTGTGCGTGTTGAATAACCATCAAGGCGTGGCAGAAGAAGACAATCAAATTCAACAAGATAACATCAACGAAAGCCACTATTGGCTTCTGCAGGCGATTGTATAACTGTCTCAAAAAAACAATTCTGAAGAGGCCAACGACAGTAAATCAAACCGGATGCCGCCGCAATCGTCACCCCTGGAAGTCGACCAAGCTCGGAGGGAGCACCCAGACAGTGCGTATTCCACTAAACGAATACAGATTTGTTCAGCGGCTACGGACGGACTCTACGTGGTAAACATCGTATCCTTAGACTCCGAGCTGCCGCTTGAACTGCTGAAGGCCACACACACAACGTGGTGGCCGGAAAATTGCTAACTAAAGATTTACCAGAACGAAAACACAGCAACAGTCAGCACTACGGTCAAAGAAGTGGCGGAGAAGTTATTTGCAGCCACCAAGATCAAGATCGAAGAAACAGAACACCCTGTAGAATTATACTACCTTGCCCCCAACGAAATGAAGGCAAACCAAAACGCCAAGCTACCCACGGTATAAAGGACAGCATACATAAGGACGGATTCAAAATCTACATGGAAGCCGAATCGGAAGCGGCTCGACAGCTGTGCTTTAACATTCTCGTTGCCCTGAGTGTAGCAGTGCGCCTGGCGATAAGGAGCGGAGCATTACTGCACCGTGCTCAAAAAGACAATGGCCGTCTATGAGATATGCTACAAATTGTGTCACCGTAGCACTGCCTAGCCACAGCCGCAAAAACAAGCTTCACACAGGTGCGGCCAACTTAAACTGTCACCACCGCTGCGTGGCCAAGTGCACGCTGAGTGGGGGAGACCAAGTCAAGGGTGCCATAGAATTCCCAGAACAATAGATGACGCCTTACGCAATCAGGCAGAGACAGCAGCTAAAACCGCGACGAGTTCAGTTAATCCGAGCCCAGACCCCAAGGTGTGGGAAGCGCGGCCAGAAGGCAACGGCAAGCGGAGTGGGAGTAGCAGTGTCAGCACCCCACCATAGACGGTAGCAGCAGGAGGAGGAGACAAGATCAACCTGGAGAATTATGACAGGACACAATTGAACCCACTCGCGAAGCAAGGCGGCCACCCGCTCGCAAGATCTAAGTGACATCAAAAAAATAAGCTGCGCCGAATGGCTCTCTTCCAAAGCTCATTCCGTAACTACCCCTCCAACACCTTCAACCTCGCCACCAAACCCCATTCTTCTGTGTAGTGTAAACGTCTATCTCAACTAATAGAGCAACAAAACAAATTATAGCTTCGCTCTGTGCTCTCTTATGCATACTTGAACAAGCACAGGTGAGACGTAGTGAAAAACGCAGATAACTTTATCACCGAAGAAGAGACGGCCCTCCGTTTGCACCTGGAATGTAAACAAAACCCCCCGGACCCCAGTCAGATGCAAGACACGTTTTCTGGTTTACCTACTCGGTTGACCTCCTTCAACCAAAAACTCCGAAACGTCCGCCCAGAAAATCAGCTGCAACAGCAAGAACTCCGTTCGCTACATTACGAACACACTGCCCTGCGGCAGGAAAAGGCCACCACCCGTTTTCAAGCAGAACTCTGGATTGGAACTACGTACTGGGAACGGTGCTCCAAGACAGGTATTCCAAAGGACCCATCAAATCGCAAAGCGCAAGAGTCGCATACTCCCGCGCCTCGCCTCCCGCCCGCTCCCCCCCCCCCCCTGTCCTCTTCATCACCGCATCCATTCCATGTGTCACGATTCGGTTTAATATCAGGACAATTCTTCATTGGACTGTAGCGGGCTTTATTTATGTTCACAATACTTGTACCCTTTCGGCCGTTAAAGGGGGGGAGATACTAGAAATGTCAAGCACCAATATGTTCACAATACTTGTAGCCTTTCGGCCGTTAAAGGGAGGGAGATACTAGAAATGTCAAGCATCAATACATTCAAATCATACAGCGACGTAAACAGCAACACATCAACCTGGACATATTACACGGCATACATTGGTAACATCGACATTGAGACTAAAACGTGCCGTGCCAGAAAATTATGCATACAAAAAGGACAATAAAAATAGTAGAACCATACCCGCAGAAAAAGTTCTTTGGGCGCATCTTCAAATCTTTCCAATGAATCGCAATGAAGCAAAGGTAATGGCAAAGAATGCCGTTGACAAATTCTTTTTGATAAAGGAACGAATTAGGCTATGCATTTACACGCTTTTGACGAACATCGAATGCGTATTCGTTTATAGCTATCAGGTTTGATAAGCGGCGGGGTGTTCAGAATTTTGTTGTGTCCATGTTTAATCTATTTTGCTGCAGTAAAAAGAACTTCAGCCTTGCCAATCGCCAAAGTTCAGCTAAGGTGAGCAGTTGAAGAGAGCGGTAAACTGTTGTTACTGGCCTGGTCGAAGAGTAAATTGAGCGTATAAACATGAAAACTTGCTTTTGTAGTCTTTCCATCATATGAATGGAGCCGATGTCCGAGGGGTGCCATACGACACAGGCATATTCTAATGTTGCCGATTAAACGTAAGATAGGCTGCCAGCTAAGCGGGGGTCAAAACAAGTCACAATCAGAAATCATATTCAGAAATATGTTTATTTCATCAGGTACATAAAGTGGGTGAAGAGTCATCTGGATCCTTAGCCGACATGGCTAGTCATGCATCCATAACAGAATAACTACAATAAACAAATAAACAATCCAAACAAATATTTTACATTAATTACATATATAGTGAGCTAGGCTAATATATTTAGCTATGTTTAGGCTTAAAAACATCTCTTAAGGAACGAGTGTTATCTGGTTTTATTTTTATATTCACTGGCAAATTATTCCACAGTTTGGCACTTAGGTAAGAAATGTTGCAGCGACCGTACACATTGTGTTTTTTTGGGAAATTAAGATTACATTTGTGGTCGTGTCAGGTGTTTCGTTTAGGTTCATTATAACGCATGATCCGTTGGATTTGTCTAGTGCTCTTAAAACTAGTAATGTTGTTTTGTAGTCCGTTCTACATAAAATGGCATAATGTTAAGTTCTGAAAGGGTCGGGGAAGATGCCGCGGTGGTGGGGGCGCATGTCATTATTCTCAGCGCCCTTTTTTTGAGTTTGGCAGTGACGGAGCTGTATGACGCGAATGTATATCCCCAATACTCAATACAATAACTAATGTGGCAATGAGAAATGTAAAGTATATTATTCTTAGTGTTTTAACGTCAAAGTGTTTGCGCGCTTGAACTAATGCATAGCATCCAAATGACAACTTGTTGCTCAGCTCTCGTATGTGAAGAGCCCAGTGCATTGATTTCTCTATAGATATTCCCAAATATTTATATTCTTCAACTTTACTAAGGGCTATATTTCCTATGTATAACTCTCAGTCGTCTTTCACTTGTTTTTGGTTAGGGCGGAAGGCTATAAATTTTGGTTTTTAATAATTAGAACTAATTTATTACTGTCAAACCACCTTATTGTCTCACGTAAATGTAAACTTGCTAGAGTTTCGGCTTCTTTTAAACTGCGATGAGAGACGAATAAAGCTGTATGATCGGCATAAAAGACTGCGCCTGCGTCATTTAGGGAAGTGTGGCAGTCGTTTATAAATAGAGAAAATAATATTGGGCAAAGAACCGACCCCTGGGGTACCCCTGGTTGGACACTTTTTAACCCAGATTTGCTGGCTGCTACATGTACAAACTGTTTTACGGTTGCTTAATAACTGCGGAAAAAGTTTAAGATTGGCCCTCGAAAACCGTACCGTTCTAGGTTTTGCAACAAAATGCCGTGATCCACACAATCAACAGACGTTTGTATGCCAAGAAATATGCCTAATGTAACGTGGTTGTTATTTAGGGCTTCGTTTATTATATTTTTTACTGCATTAACTGCGTTGTGGATGAGGTCTTTTTCCGGAAACCATGTCGTTTTGTTGTTAAGATTTCATAGTTTTAATGAATACTATTACCTTCTTCGCTATTAGCTTTTCAAAGAAGATATTCCTGCAGGATAAGATTGTTATAAAACGGTAGTTTTCTAAAGAGTTGTGGTCTTCTCCTTTGAATAGCGGTACCAGTCTCCCAATTTTTAGCTGCTCGGGGTAAAATCCAGCGTAGAAAGATTTTTTATAGTTTTTTCTAGCAGGTGACACAAAATGTCAATGTTACCTTTCAATATGCTAATTAATTTTTCATCATGACCCATTACTTCATTTGACTGGATCTGTCTAGTCAGTGCGATTATTTCTGCGGTGCTTATCTCCCTGAATGCGAAGCTATTAATAATCGTCATAATTTTCGCCGGAGGTACCATAGTTGCGTCTCCGCTACGGTATAAATATTTTGCCAATGGTCCCTCCAATTTACATTACTGCATACGGTTACACTTAAATATTTTATTGCATTGATGGTAGACAGGCGGGTAGAGCCCAACACTTCAGAGGAATTAAAGAGAGGCCTATATTTCTTTATGACGGCAAAGCAACTGTTTTAGTGTGATTTATTTCCATTTTAGATTATGTACAACAATTACTGACAGCATCGAGAGTATCATTAAGCTTTTCTTTATTAGCCTCACTGTTTATTACTTTTTATATCAGGCACTCCTCAGCAAAAGGTCGCACTGTAGGCTCCTATCTACTCGGCATGAAATGTCATTTACTTAAGTTAAGAGAAGTGTCGGTCCTAAAACTGAACAGAAAGCAATTTCCTAACTTAGTTCTATAATACTCTCTGCCAAAAACTTGTGGTTTCTCTTTAGGAGCCTAACTAATTGGTCAAACTACCGGTCTACATTCCTTACGGCCACATAAACACGTTGCCTGCACTTATACTGTTGCATAAACCATCTCAGCAATTCATCACGTCACCCCGCCGCGGGCGTGCATTCACTTTGTCAAAGGAGTCCTCTCTCCTTCGATATAATTTGATTCTGGCCTTTTCACCCTCAATGCTTAGTGTCGCCCAACGCAGCAAAAATTTAATATCTTCACCACCCTAAGAGTTGCAAACCTTCTTGTGAAAGAGAGCGTTGGTCATAGAGGATGATTTCAATGGGGATGGGGATAGGGATGGAGATGAGGATGATTCTCAGTGGGGTTACACGAAAAAAACAAAAAGAGGCACCTTGGTGGCCCAGGCCGCTGACATATTCCTTAGAGCTTTGCACTGCGATAGGTCTATTGGCTATTCTATCTGGTTTTTTGTCATCTATATGAAATAGTTTTCGCAGGTCACTTTTGAATAGCCAAGTTAGTTAATCATGGCGCTGTCATGGCGAAAGATAAATTTCTGGTGCCGGGGTGTGGCCTTCGCGCAGCGTCTCTCTTAATTTCTGCGCATGTGCTTACGTCACTTCGATGAAAAAAATAAAACCTCCACTGGTAAGCCTCAGTCATTGCGCAAATGCTCTACAGACTGCCACGGGTATTATGGGGACAATAAGACGAGGCTAATAGCGATTGGAATAATATCACAAAGAGCGGACGACGCAGGCAGCTGTCCTCATATCTACTACTCCGCATTTTCTTTCTATATCGCTGTGAAACTGTGGTTTCTATCATGGATTTACGCCATCCTTGGAAGCGTGCCATTGGCGTGGATGCTTCAATCTCATACGGACACATCAGAGGCACAACTACGTGCGGAAATGCCGATAATTGTTTTTTCCAACAATTCCATTGTGGTGGTTTGATTTTGCTTACCTAAATAATGGATATGTTTTAGTGCAGAGATAAATAAATGCAGAATTCAGCGGTGGTGACAAAGATGAAGCGACTGCTTGAATATCTTGAACCAAATGCTTTGTAAAAACGACAGCAGTGATGACACGCCGAAATAAATTGGGGCTGGTATTTTACTTGCTGAACTAGTACTCGGGGCCATAGAAGAACCACATATAGCTATTTCATCCTGAAAAATCTTGTTAGGGAAACAATGCATCTACCGCACGCCTGGTGCCCTTTGTCTGTGGTGGTGGTGGTTGTTGTGTGTAATCAGGGGTGCTATTCGAGAAGGCCTGCGTTTGTACGAAACTCGGGCAAGGTACAGCTGTAGTGGTAATAATACGCTCATGATAATATTTCAGGGCAGGGAAAAACGCTTTAAAAATGCGATTAATGTTATTTGCTGATTTTTGAGGTGGCGTTATCGGTCAAGGGCAGCACTCTCCAAGGATGCACGACTACGGCATGGCACATCTTTGAGTTCGTTGAGTGCTCCACTGCTGCACTGGTGGCTACTGGAGGCAAAAAAATCCAACTACGTTACTTTATTAATCTGTATTTCACTACAAAGTTCATTTCATTTTTTTATTCGAGGTGTTCATATGAGCATTTTTACTTCTTTGCTGCCACCGATGGCAGAAACGTCTTCCTCAGGAGGAGTTTAGGTCGTTGGTGGCAGGCAGGGCAGTCATGTTGTCCGACTGGCAAAAAAAGAAAGCGTCTGATGGAAGGGCGCCATATTCAAAATAGTTGCTGCTCGATTTACGTTATTAAAACCCTCCCCTTTGTGACACAAAATTTACCCGGCGCGGTCCAGTGATACTTAGGTGCTTTAAATGCGAAAGCCTATGCGACACGTATTAGAAACTCCTTTTCTAATACATTGTACTTGCACCTTTTTTCTCGCTTTCTTTTCTTTCTCTTTTGGCAGGGCTTACCTTAAACAGCTTTTTTTTCTGCTATTACATGTCTGCGTCAGTTTGTTCTCTTTTATTTGTTCGTCTTAGAGCGCAAGCAGACTGGAACACGACACAGCCTTTCTTGATTCGGGGCTAGGTCAGAGTGCTGTGCACCGGTCTTACTCCGTGACATTATGTTCAGGCTTCACACTTCACAAACTATTCTGCAACTGTTACTTTTCCAGTTCTAAGTATTATGAATTTTGCGAACCGGGCACGCTAGTTTTTCAAAGCTTCCAATTGCGGGCTTATCCCCCAAGTGGCCATGTGCTACGAAGGAAGGAATAGCAACAAGGACAACAACATTTTTAGATTTGGTTGCTTTATTTTATTGTGCTCTTCTCCGTTCTTTTTCGAAGAAGCTCTCCACAGTCGTTTTTTATAGAGTTCAATTTGCCCACAACCCTCTCTCCATTCGAGCACTGGTAACTCCCGCTTGCCTTCTCTGTCGCCACGCGGTTAATTTAGTTCTTAGCTCTCTCTTTTACTCACTTTCCATGCTCTTCTTCCTGCCATACGACAGTGACGCTGAACTAAACCCGTTGACATGTGTAAAGATCACCTCTGACAAAAGGTATGCGCTGTTCATTGTAATGCAGAGATGATAATGAACTGATGCATCGGCCATGAAGCTATAGGGGTTTGCGCCCCACCTGAGTCAACCTTGTGAAAGAGGGAGGTAGGATTATGTCCGATCCAGACGCGGGGATATCCGCCAAAGACGTGTAAAAGGAAGAAAATGAACCCGATAAGGTGCATGTGTTAAAAACAAGCTGGGGTATATGGACTCGCGGACAAGTTATTGTATCGGCTTCAACCCTGCGAATAAACCACATCAACAGGCTGTCGAAGCGTCGACTGCCTCCTTGACAGTATATGTAACAAGTATAAAGTATCCTAACAGTAACGTTTTCACAATAAATACGCGTCCCGCAACCCCACGAGGGAGACAGTATGTCGCGCTTATGATAGATAAACCGCATGGTACCGCAACGCCTCATTCGAAACTTGCTTCGCAAACAAATGATAGATGAAGCCCCGTGCAGCGGTGGCGTAGAAGCAGACCATCCGCCTTGTGTGCAGAAGGACTGTGGCTCCAATCCCGGTGCCGGACAATTCCCACCGGATTAAAAAAAAATCCGCGTATTGACGGAATTGCAGAATGGGGCTTCGGATGCCGGCTTAATCCGCGTCCATTGCCCGTAACGTACTCCCTCACGAGAGCAGGTTTGGTCACCCTGGTGTAGTAACGGCCACAACCTCCCATGAATACGCCAATTAACCCACGGCCCTCAGTCTCCAGTGGCTGCGAAACAACTGAGTACGGCGGCGGTAATACCTGTGACGCAGTAGAGGGTGCTAAGAATACCTGAACCCGGACAGGCCGCCATTGGAATCACAACCTGGCAACGTTTATCACAACAACCTTATCTAGTGAAGCGAGTCTAGAGGTGTTGTTCAAGAAATTAAACAGCGTTAAATGGGATTTCATAGGGCTTATTGATGTTAGGAGGACAGGTGAAGCCTTTACGGTGCTGAAAAAAGGACACCCCTAGGTTACCGTGGTCTAGTGGACAAAAAAGAACTGGGAGTGGGATTTCTAGTCAATAAATGCATAGCTGGCAACATAGAAGAATTAAATAGCATTTACGAAAGGGCAGCAGGTCTTGTAATTAGGCTCAATAGGAGGTAGAAACTCAAGGTTTTACGGGGCGACGCACCCACATCCAGCCATGACGACCAGGTAGTGGAACGCTTCTATGAAGATGTGGAATAGGCAATGGCTAAAGTAAGAACACAGTATACCGTAGTTATGGGGAACTTCAATGCTAAAGTAGCAAGAATTAGGCTGGAAACAAGGCAGTTGGGAACCATTGTCTGGGCTGTAGAAATTGTAGGGGGCACCTACAAGTCGGTTTCGCAGAACGTAATAACCTACGCATAACGAATACCTTCTCCTGCAAACGGGAGAACCGGAAGTCGACGTGAACGAGCCAAAGGGGGAGCATAAAAATGAAATCGACTTCGTTTTATGCGTTAACCCTGGCGTCGTGAAAGATGTAGAAGTGCTAGGAAGGGTAAGGTGTAGTGACCACCGTATGGTAAGATTTCGAATTAAGCTAGATTTGAGGAGGGACCAAGACAAGCTAGTACAAAAGAAGGCGAATAATGAGCTAACAGTAAGACGTAAAGTAGGATAATTCAGGATCGCGCTGCAGAACCGATATTGAGCTCTTACCGAGGAAGCAGAGTTTACGACACAGGAAGGCAGCGATAACATTACGCGCATTATCACGGAGTGTGCAGTAGAAGTTCGGGGCACTATGGCCAGACAGGATGCTTGTGAACGTTCCCTAGAGACGAAAGATCTAAATAGGAAATGGAAAACCATGGCTACCTCCACACCAGCTGACAGCATAGAGCTAGCGGAGCCTTCCAAATTAATAAGCGTAAGACAGCTGAAATACGGAAGTATAATATGGAGAGGATCGAACGCGCTGTAAAGAACGGAGGCAGTGCGAACGCAGTCAAGAGGTGTATAGCCGTGGGAAAAAATCAGATGTATTCACTCAAAGACAAGCAAGGCAGTGTCATAAAAAATAGGGATAAAATAGTCAGAGTCGCCGAGGAGTTCTATAGAGATCTGTACAGTAGCCGGGGCATCCAGGATAATGCCGAACGAGAAAATTTTTCAGAGGAGCTGAGACATCCCACCAGTAAGGACCGAAGAAGTAAGGAAGGCTTTGAAAGAAATGAAAGCGGGCAAAGCACCTGGTGAGGATCAGATAATAGCAGACCTCTTGAATGATGGCGGAGAAATTGTACTTGAAAAACTGGCAAACCCGTATACGCAATGCCTAATGACCGCAAGGGTACCGGAATCTTTGAAGAACGCAAACATCATCCTAATCGATAAGAAAGGTGACATGAAGGACTTGAAAATTTACAGACCCGTCAGCTTACTCTCAGTCGTCTACAAAATACTTGTCAAGGTCACCGCTAACAAAATTTCTGCAACCTTAGATTTCACTCAACCTAAAGAACAAGCAAGGTTCCGTAAGGTTATCCAACAATGTACCATATTCCCACGATCACTCAGGTGATAGAGAAGTGCGCTGAGTATACTGAACCCTTATGTATAGGCTTCATAGATTATGAGAAGCATTTGAGTCGGTTGAAACCCTAGCTGTCGTTCAGGCAATGAAACCAGGGGGTAAGTAGGAATCCTAGAGGATATATACAAGGGGGCCAAGCATACCATCATTCTCCATAAGGAGAGCAGTAGAACACCTATAAGGAAGGGCGTCAAACAAGCAGACACAATTTCCAATTTCTCCAAAATTATTCACAGCATGTTTACAGGAAGAATTCAGAACGTTGGATAGGGAACAGGTAGGAGTAAGGCTTAATGGAGAATACCTCAGTAACCTCAGATTTGCTGATGTCGTTGCCTTGCTAAGTAACTCGGGGAACGAATTGTAAAGCATGCTTTCCGCACTGGACCAGAAGAGTAGAACAGTGGGCATGAAAATTAATATGCAGAAAACCAAAGTAACGATCAATAACCGCAGGACAGCACAACGGTTTGAAATAAGTGGAGAGGCAGTGGAAGTGGTAAGCGAATATATCTTCTTAGGTCAAGTTGTGACCACCTTATTCCAACCATGAGGTAGAGATAATTAGAAGGATAAGAATGCGGATGGGTGCATACGGCAGGCATTCTCAGATGATGACTAGCAGCCTACCGTTGTCCCTGAAGAAGAAAGTGTCTGATAGCTGCATGTTACCGGTACTCTCCTACGGGGCAGAAACTTGGAGGCTCACTAAGAGGGTTCAACCTAGATTGAGAACTACTCAGCAGGCAATCGATGGAGCGGATGATGATAGGTGTAACATTAAGGGATAAGAAGAGAGCGTTGTGGGTCAGGGAACAAACGCGTGTGAAGGACATCATAGTAGAAATTAAGAAGAAATAGACGTGTGCAGGTACATGTAAAGCGAAGGCAAGATAACCGTTGGTCATTAAGGGTAACCGAGTGGATCCCTATAGAAGGCACGCGTTGCAGGGGACAGCAGAAAGTTAGATTGGCAGATGAGGTCAAGAAGTTTGCGGAGATAACTTGGTCACAGCTAGCACAGGACCGGGGTAATCGGAGAATAATGGGAGAGGCCTTTGCCCTGCAGTGGGCGTGGATATGCTGGTGGTGGTGGTGATGATTATAGATGAAGCACATGCTCCGGCTGCAGACAGATAGACGCACGGTAGCAAAACTGCGGAGGCCATGTCCGCGAAACCACGAAAATAAAGGCGAGATTTGGGAAGCACGTCTTCACACACCAGCTCACGGTCGACTGGTGGCGGTCGATGTGGAGGTCGACGACAACGCTTCTGTAGAAGCTGCCCCTCGCGCAAAACCACAGCGAACGTTACACTTGCACCTTGACGGTCATGGAGGGAAATCCGCCTCCAGTCGCCGCAAGCGGGTGTCTGTCGGCAGACGACTGGACAACCGATATACAGCCTTTTGCGAGAGATCCAAACAAGCTCGAAATTCCTACTTTGTTTATAGCGGCAGTTTGGATATAAATCTACATCGACCATAAAAATAAACCACGCCCCAGCAGCGGCCACCACGAGCGCCCCGAGTTCAAATCAACCGTGTAAACCCATGTCCTAGTTTTCTCGGCGTTCTATTGTCAGTCAAACACACCAAGCCCATGCATGGACGTGGCGTAACGACCGAAGCCACACACACCCATGGCATCCACTTTGCGTGGGCGTATTTTCGTATCCGCGAAGTCGTTATTTGATGACCGCCAGCAGCGACAAGAACTTAGCAGAAAACACAAATAAAGTCCCCAGTCCACCGTCAGGCAATGGCACACAGTCGTGGGGGTGGTCGGTCCGAATTGGAGTTCACTATTGTATAAGCCGGTAGGAGAGGCCAAGACGACACGATTTTCCCACAGGAGTCTTCTTCATACACCGTAAAAACACGGTCGATGGCAATTCTGCAATGCTTATCCTTAATTTACATTAACAATCCTTCCTTCCTGGTAAATTCTGAAGTTATTCTTTTTGCTGATAATTGTGTTATTTTTCGAGCAATTCACAACGACAACGACTGCACAATTATTCAGTCTGGTCTTACTAGTATCGGTAACTGGGGTCATGAATTGCGAATTGAACTAAACACTAACAAATGCAAAGTCCTGCGTATATCCCGTGCAAACACCACTCTGTTGCTTTAGTTCCTAATAATTCCGCGTTAGAATTTGTTGTCTCTTATAAGTATTTTTCCGTTCACATCACATTAAACATGTCTTGCGCCCTTCACATCAAATACGTTATTGATAATGCTAAGCGTATGTTGGGATATATAAGGGGAAACTGTTTTAACGCCCCGTCTGAACTTCAACTGTTGCTTTTTAAAACACTAGTACGTTCAAAATTAAACTACGTCACCCAATGTGAGATTCCACTCACGAAATACTAATAGATGAACTTGAACTTGTACAGAACAATGCAATTCGCTTCCTTCTTTCAAATTATATCCGAGGTGCAAGCATAACAGCAATGAGATATAAACTTGAGCTACCTACTTCGTCTTCTCGTCGAAAGCTTTTTTGTCTAACCCAGTTCCACAAATTGTATCACCGCACGGAATTCTTTAAGTTATTTCCACCACCTCAGTACACTTCCCATCGCATTGATCACTTTCGCAATGTTGGTCTTGAATCATGCAACACAAAAACATTCTGCTATTCATTTCTCCCCCGTACATCTCGCGCATGCAACCACCTTTCCCGGTGACATTATTGATTTTAATGATAACCTGAATTTTAGCGTGAATTTAGCTAATAATGTATATTCAGGATCAACCTAATGTTTTTTTATGATACTCACAGCACTGCATTCTTTTTTGCTTCGTAACCCACTCCCCCTGTGTAATGCCTTGTCCCTTAAAGGTACAATAAATAAATAAATAAATAAATAAATAAATAAATAAATAAATAAATAAATAAATAAATAAATAAATAAATAAATAAATAAATAAATAAATAAATAAATAAATAAATAAATAAATAAATAAATAAATAAATAAAATAAATAAAAAATAAACAAATTACACACCTCCAGTATCTAAAACACACCCTCCAATACTCAAACACGCTCTTGAAACAGGCCGATTTCTGATAAGCGCCCGCCGGGCTCACTCAAGGAAGCCGTAAACAAAAGCCATATTTGAATGTCGGGAGCAGGGCGCGTTCTGTTCCTACAGTATACCTCTTTTATTATTTGGGTTGCGCTTCTGCAGAGCTGCACAGGCACTACCACACAGCAAACCACGCAGCAAATATAATTGAGTAGAAGAACAGCAGACCGAGGAAAACGGATGCCCGTGAATTTCAAAGTAGATGGGGGGTTATCAAGTTTATGCTATGAAATGACTATTGCAGATCGATTTCAGATGGTGCGGTATGCGCAAGATAGCACAAGCCGTTATTTTTTCGACGTAAGAGGCCCAAATACAGCGCGCTGAATATGCCAGGGGTTGTGCGCGCGATTCCGGTGGTTTCACTCGAGGTGTATCGAATGCTCCACTATCACACATTCATAAAACAAGCGGCTGAAAATAAAGGTAGGCGTAATTCGGGCAGTCTGGAATAGCGCCACAGGTGAGATCAGCCTGGCTAGATATGCGGCAAATTTCTTCTCCCAAGCTGCTTCTAATTAGTCAATGTTAAGGTCCTTTATTCACGAGTTTGCCAGTTCGCCTCCTGAAGAAAGATTAGTAGAAGGGGCGACAGGTCTCTGCTCAGCATCCAATGTCCCTTAGGAAATACGATGTTGTCTAGAGTGCTGTATGGGGCTGCCAGCTTTCGAATCGATGAGAGCATTTCAGTCCGCTCGACATCATGCACTGGACAACACATTACGTAGTGTGTACGTCCCCTATCACAGCATATGACAGACACAGTGGCGATAGCACGAGACCCTCCTTGAATAGCAATACTGTGACGTTCCCTGAGCCCATTCGGATGCGGTACAGGAATGCTGCGTCCGATCTTGTAAGTCCCTTTGCAACGCAAGCCTGGTGATAGGGATTTCCCAAGCACTTGAAAAGCTCGACGACTGTTCTCCTGAAGTTGTTCCAGTGATTGGCGGAAACTTCAACAGTCAGTACAAATTGCAGCGCATTCTGTGCCACCTGATCAGCGGTCTCATTGCCCTTGACGCCAACATGGGATGGCATCTATTGAAACTGCACAATAAACCTCTTGCTGCTGATTTCTTGTTGAAGCCGTAAGGAATACCGACAGTCCCTTTTCTTCGGGATCCCACGCTGCAACATTTGCAGTGCTGCTTTTCAATCAGTCAGAATTACAACTTCCTATGGCTTATACGACTTAAGTTTCCTCAAAGCAGCATCCGTGGCAATGCACTCGGATTCGGTGGGGGACACCACATGATCGAGGCGTATTTCCCAGGCAAACTGGGCATCAGGAATGATATACGCGGATGCATTAAATCCTCTTTATGGATTGGCTGAGCCATCCGTCAAAAATTGAAGGTGATTGGGATAAGAGTTTTCCAAATGTTCAAGAACCTAAAATCTGGTGATTACACTGACATGTTTCGCTTGATTCACACGCGAGCAACATGTAGCTGACACTGAAGGCTCCCGTAAGATCATGGCGGCATTGATATGGGAAGTTTCCCGGGCCACTGATGTCACAATGCTCTCAGAGGTTTAAGAGCGGTGTGCGCATTAGAGGCCGTCCTTGTTCATCATCATCATCACCAGCCTATCTACGCCCACTGCAGGGCAAAGGCCTTTCCCATTATTCTCCAATTACCTCGGTCCTGTGCCAACTGTGACCAATTTATCCCTGCAAACTTCTTGATCTCATTTGCCCATCTAACTTTCTGCCGCCCCCTGCAACGCTTGCCTTCTCTAGGGATCCACTGTGTTACCCTTAATGACCAGCGCTTATCTTGCCTTCGCATTACATGCCCTGCCCACGTCCATTTCTTCTTCTTAATTTCTACTAATATGTCTTTAACACCAGTTTGCTCTCTGACCCACTCCGCTCTCTTCTTGTCCCTTAATGGTACACCTATCATTTTCCGCTCCATTGCACGCTGAGTCGTTCTCAATTTAAGTTGAACCCTCTTAGTGAGCCTCCAAGTTTCTGCAACCCGTAGGTGAGTACCGGTAAGATGCAGCTGTCATACACTTTCTTCTTCAGCGACAATGGCAGGCTGCAATTCATTATCAGAGAATGTCTGCCATATGCACCCCACCCCATTCTGATCCTTCTAATTATCTCTGCCTCATGGTTGGGATCTGGGGTCAAAACTTGGCCTAAGTATATATATTCGCTTACCACTTCCACTGCCTCGCCACCTATCTCAAACTGCTCTGCTGTCCCGAGGTTATTGATCATTACTTTAGTTTTCTGCATATTAATTTTCAGGCCCACGGTTCTACTGTGTTCGCCCAGTGCGGAAAGCATGCTTTGCAATTCGTCCCCAGAGTTACTTAGCAAGGCAACGACATCAGCAAATCTGAGGTTACTGAGGTCTTCTGAATTAACCCTTACTCCCACCTGTTCCCAATCCAACGTTCTGAATACTTCTTGTAAGCATGCTGTGAATAACATTGGAGAGATTGTGTCTCCTTGTCTGACACCCTTCCTTATAGGTATTTTACTGCTCTCCCTATGGAGGATGATGGTAGCTGTAGACCCACTGTAGATATCCTCTAGTATTCTTACATAATGCTCATCCACCCCCTGGTTCCGTAATCCTTGAATGACTGCTAGGGTTTCGACCGAGTCAAATGCTTTCTCATATTTTATGAGGGCTATATAAAGGGGTTCAGTATACTCAGCGCACTTCTCTATCACCTGATTGATCGTGTGAATATGGTCCATTGTTGAATAACCTTTACGGAACCCTGCTTGTTTTTAGGTTGACTGAAATCTAAGGTTGCAGAGATTCGGTTAGCGATTACCTTGGTAAATACCTTGTAGACGACTGACAGTAAGCTGATCGGCCTGCAATTTTTCAAGTCCTTCATGTCGCCTTTCTTATGGATTAGGATGATGTTCGCGTTCTTCCAAGATTCCGGTACCATTGCGGTCATTAGGCATTGCGTATACAGGTTTGCCAGTTTTTCAAGTACAATTTCTCCGCCATCCTTCAAGAGGTCTGCTGTTATCTGATCCTCACCAGGTGCTTTGCCCCCTTTAATTTCTTTCAAAGCCTTCCTTACTTCTTCGGTCGTTACTGGTGGGATGTCTATCTCCTCTGAACTACTGTCTCTTTCGGCATCATCCTGTATGACCCGGGTACTGTACAGATCCCTATAGAACTCCTCGGCCACTGTGACTATTTTATCCCTATTTGTGATGACATTGCCTTGCGTATCCTTAAGTGCATACATCTGATTTTTCCCCACGCCAAGACGTCTCTTCACTACTTTCAGGCTACCTCCGTTCTTTACAGCGTATTCGATCCTCTCCATATTATACTTCCGTATGTCAGCTGTCTTACGCCTATTGATTAACTTCGAGAGCTCGGCTAGTTCTATTCTGTCAGCTGCGGTAGAGATTCTCATGGTTTGCCGTTTCCTGATTAGATCTTTCGTCTCCTGTGAAAGTTTACCAGTATCCTGTCTAGCCATAGTGCCCCCGACTTCTATTGCACACTCCGTGATGATGCGTGTAAGGTTGTCGCTGGCTTCCTGTGTCGTAAGCTCGGTTTCTTCGTTAAGGGCGGAATATCGGTTCTTCAGCGCGATCCTGAATTCTTCTACTTTACGTCTTACTGTTAGTTCGTTTATCGGCTTCTTTCGTACTAGCTTGTTGCGGTCCCTCCTCAAATCTAGCCTAATTCAAGATCTTACCATACGGTGGTCACTACACCTTACCCTTCCAAGCACTTCCACATCCTACACGACGCCAGGGTGATCGCATAATATGAAGTCTATTTCATTTTTGTGCTCCCCGTTCGGGCTCCTCCAGGTCCACTTCCGACTCTCCCGTTTACAGAAGAAGGTATTCATTATGCGGAGGTTATTCCGTTCTGCAAACTCAACTAGTAGGTCCCCCCTGCTATTTCTTGTTCGAAGCCTCCTTATTATTGCTCTTTCAGCACTTGTCCTTGTCCTTGTCCTTGTTTCTTGTCCTTGTTCGAAGCCGCCTTATTATTGCTCTTCCAGCACTGGTTTGCCCTACACCAATTGCCTGCGTAAGTAACTTATGTGACGCCATTAAGCTGAGGGCAGCAGACTGGCTCTCCCGTATGAACTCTCGTGTGCCCTTCCCTGAGGAACTCCAATTGCTGTACTCAGCCCTTTCCTATGCAACGCTCTAGGCGCTCATACACGAATTCTGAAGGGGAGATCAGAGGCAAGCGGTAAAGACTACGACGCACAATCAGAGCTGAGAGCAGCTTAACCATGGATGCCGGGTGATTCCCCCACTTAGTTCCAGCAATCCTCCCCAAAATGTTCACACCAGTAAGCAGAGCCAAAATAGTCCTGCCGACTGCCCGTAGCCAATAGAGTCTGCTGTCCAGACGGACACAAATCAACCGCACATGAGTGGCGTGACGAGTAGACAGCTTGCCCAATATTAAATATTACAGGTGGACCACACGCTCTGCTATACTCGCTGTGGTGCACGCTACACCATATCCAAGCTTCTTCGTAAATAAAAGGTCCGCCTAGTAAATGCACTGTGTTTCCGACTTGAAAACAGTGTTATAAAAATATACATTGAACTCCCGTGAAGATTAAGTCGAAGGGACCATGAAAATTTGTTCGTATTATCAGAATATCATCTAATCAGGAGCCGTTACAAAAGTATCAGCAGCGCTGCCAAGTGCGTGCAAATATCTTGATGATGATGATGATGGTTGGTGTTTTATGGCGCAAGGCCAACGAGGGCAAAGAGCGCCAAAACGGTGGTTAGGTATGAAGGATGTAACCGTAAACGCTAAAACCGTTCAACAAAAACCAAAGTGAATTCAGTAAAAGACAATGAGGATGGCTGGTGTAAAAGGCCAGGTTGTGATGGTGCGCGGCATGAGATCGGGTTTAAAAGCAACTACGCGTGATATGAAACCAGGTGTAAAAACTTGATGTCTCTAAGAAACTTAAACGTGCGTTGTACAGGAACCATGGGGTCATCCGCTGAAAACAATGCTGGGTGTAGTGGAATGTGTTGTTTGTAGAGGTCGGCGAAGTGTTTCTGTCGTGTTGTGTGGAGTGCTTTGCATTGAAGTAACACATGGATCACGGATAGGCCGTCTCCACACCTGCTACACAAGGGTCTTGGAGATCCCGTGAGCAGGTATGAGTGTGTTGCATGCGTGTGGCCTATCCGTAATCGAGCCAGGGTAACTTCATTGTGCCTGTTATGTGTGTCAGTGGTGTATGCTCCCAAGAGTGTCTTTATAACGTGTAGCTTGTTGTCTGCCTGTTCATTCCAGTGTGCTTGCCATGTATTGCGAAGGTGTTGTCTGATGTGTGACTTAAGGTCAGTGTACGGTATTGTTGTTATGTCCACCGTGTTTGCAAGTGCAGCAGCAGCGGCCATTTGATCTGCTGTCTCGTTTCCGGCGATCCCCGAGTGACCTGGCACCCAGCATACAGTTACTTCAACACTTAATGCATAAGCTGACATAATGGTTTTGTAAACTAGATGAATAACATGGTTTTTACAGTACTGCTTAGATGACAATGCACGTACTACACTCAAGGAATCTGTGAAGATGATGGACTTGGGAATTTTATGATGAACTATGTGCTTTAAAACCAGAAATATCCCATAGGCTTCAGCAGTAAAAATGCTGCTTTTCGAGTTTAAAGTGTTAGATACCCTAAAATCAGGTCCGTGCGCAGCACACGACACGATACGGGCTGTTTTTGACGCGTCGCTAAAGAATTCTGCACACTTGTATTTATCTTGAAGGAACAAGAAGTGCTGAAGAATTGCAGCTGTGGGTACTCGTTTTTTATCAATTGCTACAAAGGACAAATCGCACGACACGGGGCGCAGCTGCCATGGTGGTAAAAAGTCGGAAAGGGTTGATTTGTAGGTGTCTGAAAAGGTGACCGATAATTCTGACACTTCCTGTCTCACCCTATGTGAGAACGGAGCAGAGATAGATGGACGATTAAGAAGAAGTTGTGACATGGGTGTATCACAAATAAATGGTTTGAGAGGATGGTGGGTTATTGACGAAATTTTAAAAGCGTACAGAAGATCTATGTATGTTCGCTGATGATCTAGGGACCATTTGTCGCACTCGACGTATAGGCTTTGTACGGGGCTTGTACGGAAAGCGCCTGACGCGAGGCGAAGCCCCAAGTGAAGCACTGGGTCTAGCATTTTCAGCGCTGTTTTTGTTGCCGCCCCATAAACCACGCTCCCATAGTCCAAGCGGGACCCCACCAAGCTTGTGAAGACACGTAAGAGGAGTTGCTTGTCCGCGCCATAGGAGTGGTGTGAAAGGACCTTAAGTATGTTTATTGCTTTGAGGCATTTATGTTTTAGTTGTCTGATGTGAGGGATGAACGTGAGTTTCTCGTACGTGCAAATATCTTGCTTCAGGACGGTGAAGGAAGCCGACTTACATTGAAGGAACAACACAAAAGCTCATTTCAGTGCCGAACTTGATATCAGACCAGCTCCGAGTGCTCTTGCCTGGTTTCATCCAGTCCAAGTGGTGACAGAGAGAGAGAGAGAATACTTTATTTTTATTGAAAGAGAAGGGGAACGTTAGTGGCGTGGTAGGGTAAGAGCCGTCTCGTTCCAGGCATCTTCTGGTTGCCTTCACGATGAGTCGTGTCAGGCTCTTCTGCTACTACAACTTTGTTGCCGTAGTAGCCACTATCTAGTGTGGTGTGCCCTAATAGACTTGGTGTTTGTGCAGACCCACAGGATGTGGCTTTGATCCTCCGCTAGCTTAGAGTGTGCATAGTTTTGGAAGGGGTGTTTGTAGTAGCAGAGCTAAGTAGAGCTAGTAGAGCTAGAGCTAAGCGAAGTAGAGCTAGTGTGCGAAGCGTGATTGTCTGTGCTTGACGAAGGGTTACCTATTCTTGACGGGTCAGTCTTCGGGAAAATGACGGCAGAAGTTTCTGATGGGGTAGGTAGGCCCCGAGGGTGAGGGTAGTATGAGTATCGTTCTGGGCTTGGTCTCTGATTTCGGCCGCTAGCATGAGGGTTTTGCGGGTGAGCGGATCAGCTCCTTAATTCCACGGCATACCAGTGTTCTCAGGGATCAATTACACCCTAACTGGTCCTTTGACGGCAGAAAAAAGGGGCACACAATTGGACGAGTACCGTTTTGGCCCAAAACAATGCTTTTTCGAATCGGTGTAAATATTGGTGATTATACTAGGGTCTAATTGGTGAGCTGCTGCGAAGGCTCTGGTGAGTATTTCTGCCTCCTGCACTGTGTGGCAGCTTCGGAGATCAGTGTTCGCTTCTGCTTTCGTGGTCACGTAGGCAATCGCACCGATGTTGCCTCCCTTGACTGCGTCTGTGAAGAGATGGTCATTATCCGGATCTCTTGCGACTTTTTTTGCAAAAATAGCTGGCTAGAATTTTTTTGCGTGTGGTTTTTTTTCCAAATTCATATGCCGTGGCCTTGGGGCTACGTGTATAGTGCTGCAGAACATTTTGTGGAATTCGGGTTTCGTCGCACCGATTTCTCCGGTTGGGGTTATTTCGCAAGTCATTAATGACGAGGCGGTCTGCTTGGTGGTTCGAGTTGGCGTAGCTGATAATATATGTGAACTGCGATGACTTCGTCAGCCTGGTAAGCTGTTCCCGTAGCTGGCAGCCTTTAATTTTTAGCGTTGATGGGAAAGCCTAAAGGTAATTCCTGGCTTTCCTGATGAGCGTATTGTCTATTTTCAAGAGATTTTTAAAGATTTACATAAGGTATTTGGTATCGCATTTATACTGGTGATAAGTGCGTCTCGCACTTCGAGAAGGTCTGCTTCTTTCATGCCCCGGTTTTCGTTAGCTACCCATCTCATCATGTGGAGGGTTTGCGCCACTTGCTTGAGTATGTGGTTGACTGATTTGCGTCCACCTCCGCCTTCCTGTATATGTACTCAAACAATTTTGATGTTAGATTGCGGTTCCACCAGTTTGCCTTGATGTGTGAGCCACACAGACGGCGGCTTCCATCGCGGCTGAGGTACCAGGAAAAGTTCTCTTTTCGGCGGAGCAATGAAGTCCGATTCTCTTCGCGCAATCCTCTACAGCATGTATTGCGTTTTCAAGTTTGTCCTGAATATGCCATGGGTTGCCTATATTGTTCCAGATTGTGATGTCGTCGGCGTACAGATTATATTTAATAACGAAAATTGCGGTGAACCACCTATGAGATTTCAGCATCACAAAGTTGAATGTTGGCGACGGGACAGATCCTTGAGGAATGCCTGTCTGGGGATGCGAAATAGGGCGTGACCTTCGGTATACCGATATAGGGGGTGGCCACAAAGTGTATAGTTTAATTCTTCAAGCATGTCATCGGGATAGAAATTATCGAATTTTTTTTAGGTGAATGACAAGAAATGCCTTACGTTTTGCTAAGCTAGAGTCCTTCTGGAGATCGTGTATATATAGAGCACAGTATCTTCTGTACAAAGCTTCCTACAGAATCTGATCATCTTGTGCGGTAAGCTGTTATTACTCTCAAGATGTTGTTGGAGCCGTTTGAGGACCCTGCGTTACATTACTTTTCCCACGTTAGACGTGAGAGTAATGGGACAAAGGTTGGTGAACGGGAACGGCTATCCGAGCTTGGGGATAAAACGCATGTACCTTGGTTTGCCATGTGCCCAAGTTAAATAAAAAGGGACAATAATAAAGCCTACAATGGTACAGCAACCCTCTAACAAGAACATATAGTCTAGACTGCCAGGTCAGATTTGGTTTAGTGAAACCATGGTGGTAAGGAACGTGGTGCTAGGACGAAAGTAAAATGGGCTACTGGGTGTCTCTAAATGACGAATGATGATTATCGGTGTAATTAAATAGGCAGGCATAACACTATCCTGACTGTCTGCTGAGGCAAACGTTATTCCTTTGGTCACCGCTAACCAAATCTTCTGGCCTCATTCTGTCAACCATACTCAGTCTCTCAACGCTAGCATAAATATCCCTGGAAATGTAATGAACCCCTGTAGTATTACTGTCTCCCTACATTAGATTAGCGCCTCGTCTTACAAGTCTCAAAATTTGCCATTTAACAGGCGGTGTCCACGAATGTCAACTTTATAAGGATTTAGATAACCAGGAATATGAGACTACAAGAGTACTTCCACGACCGCCCTACAGCTAACGAATCTTGACATGCATTACTCCGAAATAGGCACGGGAACCATTCACAGAGTTCGATAATTAAAGCCGTTCATTGCGATGGACGCGCAGCATAAAAAAGCGAATCTCCTCCCGCCATAATATATCTAGGGCTCCCTCTATGCGGGAAGCGAAGTAACGCCAACACACATACAAAGAGATCGGCAGTTCATTCCGGAAAAACAAAGACTAAGCGCAAAACAACCTTACGTTGAGTCAGTAATGCGGTCATCCGTAAAGGGAGGGCGTCAGGCGCGCACATTGACCATTACAACAAGCAAAGCGTTGCCCGTCCAGCAAGTGACGGCATGTAGCGGCTCACTCATGACGGTTCGTTCGTTGCCTTGGGCCTCGGTCCGGTGATGAGCGTACACCATGGCCGCTCGTTGTTCCCTGCTTTCAGAGGTATGTGTGTTGCGGCTCGCCGCCCCGCAGTCATTCCAAGCTAAAGGGACAGAGGAAAAAGCAGTGGCCGCAAGGAACAGACTCAAAATGACCAGATTTTGTGTCGTGCTTAACACTGTTGCAAGGACAACAATGTATACCTCAAACAGCAATGATGTCAAAGTTGACTTTCAAGTTCGAGCGTGCAAGTATCGCTGCATGCTTTGTTAATGTATTTTCAAGAGAAGGAAGTTTAACATTTATAAACCTCACCGCGGGTAATCATACCAGTACCCGCATAAAATTGTTTGTCGTAACTTAGGCAAGCAATATTATGATTACCTGGAACTCACTTCCAAACTTCTCGAAATAAACAGGTAAACATTCGGGCTATACCGGACCCATCAAATTTTAAAAGATCTTTTAGTTCAGTGCGTTCGAGCTGACGAGGTTTTACTGTGTTATCTTTTCGGGCACACAGAAACCATGCACTTTAGAAACAAACACAACCACCCCACTGCCAAAAAAGAAGAAGCCAGACACAAAAACAGATTTTTGCGGCAGATCATGCGCAGTAAATATGAAAACACACACAAAAAAATCAAGGCGTATGCGCACTTTTGTAGTTGACTTCGCCGCAAAGCGCGATTGCTTTGCGGCAAACGCGCGGGCAACGACCGTCACCTAGAACGGCAGTAACCTTTCCGTAAACATCTTCGCCAAAAATCATACAGTAAATTCGATATACAGCATTTGAAAAAATTATCCACCACTACCGGCACGGTCTGGTGATTGTTGCTTTCCTCTTTCAGGGTTACTGCAACAGAGCCCCGCTACGCATTTGCATGCCAAACAACGGTAAACAAAGTGCTATACAAATCCTCATACCGGTTAACTCGCGTCAAGGGAAAAACAAACAAGGATTTACTTACGTCGAGTCGCAGGTGTTGGTCCGCACCGATAAAGACGAGCAATAGGCCTCGGTGGCTAGCTGGTATGCCCTGCTCCGCTGCTGCTATGATGGGTATTTGGCACGGCACCACTAGTGTTATGATGAGTCCTCAGACACAGTCGAAAGCGCTGATGTCCTTCGTCCACAATCCATGGTCAAGACCCCGAAAACGCCGTGTAGTTTGGCCCATACCGCGTTACCACAACATATTCTTCCACAGTAAACAATACGAGACTTGCCGATCGTCGCCAGTACCAATATGGGGGACGGTCTTGTTTACATTAGTGTAGCTAGATCACCGAGCATTTTCGCATAAGGTGTATGCTCACATTGAAATCGGTTGCTTGTTTTTCAGATTGCATAATTTATGTTTCAACGTTTGATATATATAATTTACATTTGCTGGCAAAGTTGACGCGCACCAAAATACAAAAAACATTTTAAAAATTTTCAATAAGACGTCGCTATGACGAGTTGAAATTTATTTTTATATTAAATCACAATAAATAGCATAGCGGTAATTATTATACTAAGGCGAATTGCCGTCCACAAAAACTTGACAGGGAAGGAGCAGAACAGTATCATGATCACAATAGTATTATGATCTACATACTCGGAGTTGCCGTTTTTTTAATTATAAACTAATAAACAAAGTGCTAAATGATACCATCTGCAAATTTCTTTTTGTATCGTATGCTGGTCGGGAAATTGAACAATGTTTTCTTTGTATAGCCAGCACACTAAAACCGGCGATTATATTTGCGCAGTTTTTATTATTCAACGCTTAAAGGAAAAAAATTCTGAATTTCGTTAAAACTAGAATTTTACCTATTTATCACAAGTATCAAGCAATTTTTATTCCCATTGTTTTTCTTAAAAGTCATAACCACCAAAATGCCCCAAATAAATCCGAGCGTCTTGTACTGAGCAGAATTTCTGAAATGACAACTCTAGAAAAATTGTCATGACTAAGAAGTGATATGAATACTCAGAACAAAATGCCGGACACGTAAACGTTCTTGAGAATATTGCTGTTAAAGCGATGGCTGTCAGCTGGGCTGTATTTTTATTACAGCACTCAGAAAGCAAAATAACGGACTTCGTATCTGTATTCTTTACTGCAATATCTCGTATACATACAGCTTGAGCCATCCCTGTCACGTGTCTGCTGGTCCTCTTTCATGCTTCCACGCCTCATTCTCTTTTCAATCTCTTCCACTTCCTTCCACCACTCAAGCCTTTCCGACCAAGGTTTCTCAAGAAAGATAGCCCAATAGTTTGTAACTCGATATTCAGGATTTGTTTGGGGTTTGTACTACAGCTCTCTTCTCTCACACCCTCCAATCTATTCTCATCCGCTCTGCAACTCAAGCGATCACTACAGTGGAAGCTCCTCCAACCCAAACATGTTCGAATGTGGTATATTGAAGTTTTCAGCTGCTCTAGGCTGTGCATTCCCGCCAAAATATGGTGACCGCGGCCATCGCAGAGGTACTTGAAGTTGGCTAATAAATGCTCTATTGAAGTGGACCCCGTAGTCACTGAAAACTTCAAGAGGTGAAATTTTAATCGGCACCGTGTAATCAAAAACCTCGCTGCCTTCACTGCCATAAAAAACGGTAGCCACTGTAATCCAACTTTAAAGACTTTAAGGCTGCTTTTCTCGAAAAGCTGCAATAAAGGCTGCAGGTACGTATGTGATAACTCCTGCCTTCGAAAAGCTGCAGTGTGTGTGTTTTCTGAGATACGAAGGAATGTAATCTGTATTATATGCCGAAAACCCTTCCGAATAAAAAAAAATTACCCAGACAGCTCACGTCAATCGTCACCTTTCTGAAGACACATGCCTTTCCATCTTTATCACGTGAAGGTCCTACGCAAAACCACCGTATTAATCATCTATAGCAATGTCTGGCATTTATGGTATGGCGCTAGTAATATCACGCAAACATATCACATCTCTTCATGAATGTAACGCTGCAAGACGGCTTTCTTGCGTGTGCCGTCTTTCTTTTTTGTGCGAAGAGCAAAGAATTCTAATAAATGTTACCCGTCGTCAATTCAACATTCAACCATATTTTGTTCAAATATCTCTTCGAGCGCACAAGTCAAAACATTATAGTCTGACGCTGCCTATGTTATGCGGTATTGACAAAAATCTGTTTTTGGTTTATGGCGGCAGGCCAGTCACGGTCTCCAACCTGCTCTGAATGATATTTGGGAATGCCGTGTTCAGCCGACTTCAATTTGTCACGTTTACTCTGATATTCTCCAATGACGCGAATTCCGTGGACGCTGAGAATAATCTGCACGTTTTCTGCACGTACCGGTAGTGATGTTGCCGCACTAATGAAATGATCAGTTTGCTCTACCTCAGGTGCAGCTTTCTTCGGTAATAGATCACGTCCGGCACATGGTTGTGCTTTTAACCCTGGACGATCTCAACACCATAGTGTTGTTTTGGACAGCACCTGCTTTTGTTATCACCAGTGAAAAAATTGATTTATTGGAATAGGTGCATATGTAGGCCTGCAGCCACGAAATCTTCGATAAAAGAAATAAGTCTTCTATAGCCGATGCATTCTTCTTTTAAGGGGCAAATGCCCTAAGAGCTATTAGCCCTTAGGGCATTTGCCCTCAGGATGTTAGCGTCAGTAGTAGTCTCGTCGTCGTCGTCGTAATCGTTTCAGTTAGCTATGGTACCAAAACACCGGTAAACTGGTTTACGTCTCGCTCTAGAACGTAACGCGCACTAAAAAACACGGGACCCGCCGGCTGCTAAGTGGCGAAGGCGTTGCGCTGCTGAGCACGAAACCGCGGGTGCGATTCTCCACTGCGGTGGCCGCTTTTCTGATGTAGGCGAAAAGCAACAACGCCCGTAAGAACGAGATTTCGGCGCACGTTAAAGATCCCCAGGTGGTCAAAATTAATCCGAAGGCCTTCACTACGGTGCGCCTTATTGCCTGCGCTGCGGCCACGCCCTAAACCCCACAATCAATCAATCAATCAATCAATCAATCAATCAATCAATCAATCAATCAATCAATCAATCAATAAATCAATCAATCAATCAATCGATCAATCAAACTTAAAAACACCTCCGGGACAATTGTTTAGGGATAGCGCTAGCCACCTTCGTTATTCAAAAACAAGATACGTTTACAGCAAAGCTTATACCTCTACCCGAACTGTTTTATCACTTGTCAGTACAAGAGAACCTGAACTTTCATTGCTAAATGTCTTGGGGAACGAACCTAATGTCATTGCACGTGCGGAATTTAATGTCATCTTTTCTGCTGACAAACCAGGTGTCCTTGGGTGGTCGTGATCAGTCCTGTGAGAGCGTCCTGTGAGTAGAAGCCGTCAGGTGGTCTTGGCTGGGAGTGGCGGAGGGGACGAAATAGCCGGCTGTTTTGAAGTCCCGAAGTGAAAGAAGCTAGAGCCGCGGTCATGGTGTAGAAGAAATGGCGATGCTCCGAGAATCGGCGCTCCACGAGCAGCCTCTGGTGATGCGTGCACATCGGCGTTCGGCTGCCGGTTCGAGTGGGCTGATGTCCTTGACATGGAAGTTTCGAGCGCGGTTTCGGGCTCAGAACTGTTCCGCAGGTTCGTAGCGCGTCCGTGGCATGACACCTCTGCTGAGCGCGTCTACAGCAAGACACGCGAGTGCCGGAGTGCCGACGAGTGTTAGCACGGATCCGAAGCCCCCGTCGACCGGGCACGTGCCAAGGGCGTTGGGCAGGACGCCATTGACGGCTTGGGGCTCCTACGTTTATTCAGGTCGCGTTGGCCCGGTCAGGAGTGGGAGCGGTGCGGACGTGCGGCCACCCAGCTGCTGACTGGACATTCGATCTGTAGCGCGCGGAACTGATGACCCTGGCCGGTCACCGTGATGATGATTGTGACGCTGATGATTACGATGACGATGGTGTCGCTACAGAGGTATCACAAAACCCTATTGTTATAAGTTCCGCGTTAATTAAATGTGAGTGTTGACAGTAGAAAGAGCTCTGTCCTCTAGGTTTCCTCATGGCCAATCACCCTACCCCGGCTTCTGTGTTTGAAAGGCCATGTAGGCCACCAAAATACCATGGCCTACAAATGAACTGCGCTACCAACAGCCATGCTACTTGATGCTACACTGAGAGGTTGCGAGTCGTTGCGATGAGGGCTTTGTACCATGCAGTATTTTATCGTTGGATGGAAATAAAGCCGCCAGCATGTTTTCGCCGTAGCATATTACATGTTTTATTATAATTACTATGCGCGCGGGTTCTTATTGACAGGGACAGTTGGGACACTCGCAGCGCTGCACGTGAGCGCGGTGGCATCTCTGCAAAGAAGAGAGCAGTTTATGCTCACAAGTTACTAACGAGCTTCACAGTGGTGGGCAAGCTGCCACACGGCGTTCTAGAATCAAGCACAGAAGACGTTTTATACCCTGCAACATAATGTCTGGTACTGCATTGTTTTTATTGTGGTCGGGTGTATGTGGGCCAGACTGACCAGTGTAATATTGTAAGCCTTTTTGGTAAGGAAAGCCTTGTACATACTTGGCCTCGCAATGTTGTGAATGCGGCTGTGAACTGTCCTCTTACGACACGAAGGTGCCTTCAAGCACCGCGGTCGCAGAAGTGAAATTGCCTAAACCTTCACACACAGGTTTCGGACTCAGGTTGTGCTAACGCTCTGTCAGCATCTTTGAGGAGGAAGTGACAGTTCTTAGTGAAAGAGCATAAACACGGGGATTAAGATGCGGGTTAGGATGGTATGTGGGGCTATGCGGGTGTATATATGTGTTTCCTGTTAAAATGAACATTTCAGTTGGTAGAAAGCGCCGGTATCCTTCTCTTTTTTGTGCATGTTTCAATTCGCACTTACATTTCAACGATGTATGTTCACTAAAAATTTCGTTTCTTCATTTTACTCTACACTCAATAAATATTTAGAAAAAGTGCAACCTTTGTTGCTACAAGGTGAAAATTTGTGTTAAAACTGCCTTTCCGATTTTACGCAGCCTCTGTGGGAAATTTTAGGAATATTATACGATTATCAGGTGAGTTGCAACAACTATACAGTGGAACACGTTGGTCGGAGACGCAAATAGCATTAGGTCTAGTGGAAACTTTGGCAATTGACAACTACCAACAGCCAAGCATTCGATGTTTTTAGTGAGGTGTACAACAATAACAATGACTTATTCAATCGCCAACCGAGTCCGTTAGTGTCAGTAGCCACCACTCTTCGGATCGTTGCACACGGGCACTGTTTGCTCAATAATGCACCGCCTCTTTTGCAGCTTGACCTATGATTGCTTCATTGCCAACAAAGTTCAAAGGCACCAGCGGAAGACTGCGTACTACACCCGGGAAGAGTTAGATTTAAAAGCGTGGTTCTCGAGGCCGAAAAGACTAAGCTTCTGCCATTGTATTTCCTATTTCGGAATTGAAATTTTTTCAAGATAAGTTCGTTGCTTTATGAATTGTTGCCGATTGTATCAGGCATTGTGACCTTTGCATGATATAATCGTTGCCCCATTGAAAATGACCGCGGAGTGAAAGCGATTGCTCAGCAGCTGCAAGTGTTCCTTTGAAAATTCTTCTTTAGTTTTAGTCACAACATTGTGCGGAGCACTGCCTAGATGTATGTGAGTACGTGGTTTAAATGCAAAAATACAAAACGTCTGAAAGACAAAATAAAGCAATTAAGAAAAATCAGGCGCTTCAGCGGGAAATGCATGACAAGCGATAAAGCGTGGACGTTTATTAGCAACATAGAATGATGGAGAATCGGTAAATAAGATTCATCATTTCTTATTGCAGTTGGTTGAGGCTAGTACAATAACCAGGCGTTAAGTTATGTGATGCAATTACGACAATTTAAACGTGGCTTTAAGTTTGTTAATGTAATTCAAAATCTAAGAATGCTTTTCCACTTTGTTCGCAGAACAATGTCACACGCAGTATATGCTAGCAAAAGCATACCATGGTTTCGAAGGGCTTTGTTTGTGAACCCACGCCTGCTTTTTGAACGAAGAGTTTAACCACAAAAAACAGGTTCTGGGGGGTGGCTGTTCCTCGGAAATGGTGTGCGGGTTGAAAATTCGGTGAAGTGGCAATGAAGGGGTAGTGTTTACAAAGCGTATTTGTCATTGTAAAATGTATATTACTGTGGATAAGGCAGCTGCGCTATTTCACGAATGGCGCACACTCAAACATAAACGAGGGGCTTATTCTTCCTCCTACAGCCAATGGGACGGCTCATCAGAATGGCGAGTACACAGAGAGATTCTGGCCAATGGTGGATTGTATAGTCACAGTCACCACCACCATCATCATCATCATCATCACCAGCCTATCTACGCCCACTGCAGGGCAAAGGCCTCTCCCATTATTCTCCAATTACCTCGGTCCTGTGCCAACTGTGACCAATTTATCCCCGCAAACGTCTTGATCTCATCTGCCCATCTAACATTCTGCCGCCCCCTGCAACGCTTGCCTTCTCTAGGGATCCACTCTGTTACCCTTAATGACCAGCGGATATCTTGCCTTCGCATTATATGCCCTGCCCACGTCCATTTCTTTTTCTTAATTTCTACTAATATGTCCTTAACACGTGTTTGTTCCCTGACCCACTCCGCTCTCTTCTTGTCCCTTAATGTTACTCCTATCATTTTCCGTTCCATTGCTCGCTGAGCTCTCCTCAATTTAAGTTGAAACTTCTTAGTGAGCTTCCAAGTATCTGCCCCGTAGGTGAGTACCGGTGAGATGCAGCCGTCATACACTTTCTTCTTCAGGGTATTGGTAGGCTGCCATTGATTATCTGAGAATGCCTGGCGTAAGCACTCCACCCCATTCTTATCCTTCTATTTATCTCTGTCTGATGGTTGGGATCCGGGGTCACAACTTGGATTAAGTAGATATATTCCCTTACCACTTGAAGTATTTCGCCACCTTTGCCAAACTGCTGTGCTGTCCTGAGGTTATTGATCTTTGCTTTAGTTTTCTGCATATTTATTTTCACGCCCGCGGATCTACTCTCCTTGTCCAGTGGGGAAATCATGCTTTGAAATTCGTCCCCCGAGTTACCCACATGGCGACTTACAGGAGTATCCAAGGTGTGCCCCTCAAGTACACGGACGAGGTTCTTTTAAACTATCTAAGCAGTCAAGGTGTAATATCTTCCAGCAGGCAAGTTTCCTACCGGCCTAATGACGACATCGTTGTAAGGGAATCACAACGACGATCTGTGATCCTAGAGTTTAAATCTGGTCACCACTGCCGGAACGAGTGTTTCTGGGCTTCTGCAGTGTTCCTGTGACGGAATACATGAAATCAGCAACGCAATGTTTCAAATGCCAGCGACATGGTCCCAGCGCCAAGAACTGCAGATAACCAGTGTGATGTAAAATATGCGCTGGGCCTCACCCACATGAGTACCTTAACTCTATTACCCCACCTTGCTCCGCGAACTGCTTAGATCGTCACCCCGCGTCGTATGGAGCTTGCCCCAAGAAAAAGGCTCCCACTCTTGCTCCCAGTGTCGAGCAAATCCAGGGAAAAGCTCTCAGCCGACGTGAACCTCCGCCAAACCTTGAGGTTGTATTTACGTCGGTGACGTCCTCATCGAATGAACCACCGTCTCAAAGTTCACTACCACCAAACAAGTTCTATGCAAAAGCAGCCCAAGAAAAGACACAACCAAAAACTTCCCAGAACACACCAGACGCTTCTAAGATATTGAACTTCCTCGCCGCACCGACGTCCCCATAAAGAACATGGCAAGACGCACACCAGTCTACCCAAGAAGATGTTGTGATTTTTGTCATTCCTATGATATTTGCTGCTATCAAGGCCCAGCTTCGACCTAACCCCTTATGTAAAAGTTTTCCTGGGGTTGAAGCGGCCTTGGCAATGGAGCCCCTCGTCTTTTCCTCTTTCGAAACACCGCAGCTGGGTTTCGAGATGCAGCAATAAAGGTTAAATCGGCGACCACCTCTCCAACAGTGTTTCTAAATGCCAACCCAAGAACTGCACAATATTTCAATGGAATTCCCGCGGCTTGCGGTCAAAACTTGCCGATTTTCGTCAACTGGTACAGACATATCAATTCCCGTTTATTGTAATCTCAGAGTCCCGCGTTGGCCATCAATTTCTTCTCAAAAATTACTATTTTCCGCATTGGCACCGCTTGACTGGCGTCAGCCGCCTGCTGATAGGTTTTCGCAAAGATATACAGACTGCAGCTGTTCCCGTGCCACCTTAAGACAGCGAGGAATATGCGTGTGCCAATACCGTTATTGGTACTCAACGGTTTACGTTTATTGCCGCCTACCTGGAACACAGGTGCAGCCTTTGATGTTCGCACGCTTGAAAACGTTATCGCTACTACATCCCCACCCCATATATTCTGTGGAGATTTCGAAGACACAAGGAAATATGGGAAGTGCACGAACAAATTCCGGTAGAACAAGGTTTGCTGAACTACCTATAAAAAGGGGTATTGAACCATGAATGACGGCAGCATTATTTATCTAAAAAAATCCGACACTCAGCAGCTGCATCCATCTTTCGTTTCCCTCCAACAACTTCATCCAAAAGTTTACTTGGTGTACCGATCTGGAGACAAGAGGTAGCGGTACCTTCCCAATTTTATTATCTTATTAACATGTCTGCACGTGAAACAAAATTCGCGCGCACAGACTGGGAACCTTTCAAAAACCGCGTCGACGAGGAGATCACCACCGCAACTTCCGACAAAGACCTAACACCAACATTGGCTAGTTGTCTGAAAGAGTTCTCGAGCTTCGTGAGGAGGCGCTTAGATGTCATAAAGAATGAAGAATACGAACGTCAGCGTGCTATTCCTAGGCGCGCTGAGCGGAACGCTCACCGTACAAAAAAAGTGGAGGATCTGAGGATGGCTTCCAAAGCTCAAAGACTAGTGACAAGTTACTTGGAAAGGTTAAGTCGACAACGGTGGCGCGATTTCTGCACTAAGTTAGATGAGCGCCAGCCTCTATTCCGGATATGGCCGGTCATAAAGGGCATGCAGAACTACAGCCAGCAGCGATATTCATTCAGGGTGCTGTCATTACACAAGGGAATTTCCCAGAACGAAGCGGCTGAAGGGTATTGTAGGCTCCTGTCTACGATTTATACACATCAAGTGTCCCCTCGGCGTGTTTCTGACGGAGCCCCATCAACCTCTCTGCCCGGCCTGGACCTTCCATTTTCGATATGTGAGTTCAACGCGGCAATCTCAAACGTGAAGAAAGTCTTCTCCAGGTTATGACGGCATAACATAGGAAGCAAGTTGCATTCTGAAGTATTACAACTCAACCTAACTGCGTGGTACTGTACCTGCAGAAAGGAAAAAAGTAAAATTACAGCGATTGTAAAGCCTGGAAAACAAGCAACTCGATAAAAATCTTTTTGTCCAATAGCCATACAAAGCTGTATCGGAAAAACCACAGAAAAAAATGTTCTTTAAAAGAGTGAGCTGGTACAT